>NC_052532.1:83227798-83406968 GCF_016699485.2 Gallus gallus
AAAGACAGAAACATAAGGCAGAAAATTAGGTGACAAGTCAAGAACAACAACGGAAAGAACGGAAATACCGGGAAAGAACCTCCAGAGAGAATGAAACATACGGCAGAAAATGAGGTGACAGGTCAAGAACAACAACGGAAATAATGGAAATAACGGAAATAATGGAAATAACGGAAATAACAGAAATAAACTCCGAAAGACAGAAACATACGGCAGAAAATTAGGTGACAGGTCAAGAACAACAACGGAAATAACGGAAATAAAAGAAATAACGGAAATAACGGAAATAATGGAAATAACCTCCACAGAGACAGAAACATACGGCAGAAAATTACCTGACAGGTCATGAACAACAACGGAAATAACAGAAATAACAGAAATAACGGTAATAACCTCCACAGAGACAGAAACATACGGCAGAAAATTAAGGTGACAGGTCAAAAACAACGGAAATAACGGAAATAACGAAAATAACGGCAATAATTGATAGAACCTCCACAGAGACAGAAAATTACGGCAGAAAATTAACTGACAGGTCATGAACGACAAGGGAAATAATGGAAATAACGGAAATAACGGAAATAACCTTTGAAGACAGAAACATACGGCAGAAACTTAGTTGACAGGTCAAGAACAACAACGGAAATAACGGAAATAATGGAAATAGCCTCCAGAGAGAAAGAAACATACGGCAAAAAAATTAGGTGAGAGTCAAGAACATCAACGGAAATAAAAAAAAACCAAAATAACGGAAATAATACGGAAATAACAGAAGTAATAACAGAAATAACAAAAAAAATAATGGGAATAATAACAGAAAAAAAAAAAAACGGAAATAATAACGGAAATAATGGATATAACGGAAATAACGGAAATACCTCCACAGAGACAGAAACATACGGCAGAAAATTAAGTGACAGGTCTAGAACAACAAAGGAAATAACTGAAAGAACGGAAAGAAAGGAAAGAACTGAGAGAAAAGAAATAAAGGAAATAACCTCCAAAGAGACAGATACATACGGCAGAAAATTAAATGACAGGTCGAGAACAACAACGGAAATAACTGAAGTAACGGAAAATAACAATTATAAACCTCCACAAAGAGTGAAAAATTACAGCAGAAAATTAAATGACAGGTCAAGAACAACAACGGAAATAACAGAAAAAAACGAAATTACGGAAATAATAACGGAAATAACAGAAAAAAATAATGGAAATAATAACGGAAATAACGGATATAACGGAAATAACAGAAACAACGGAAATAACCTCCACAGAGACAGAAACATACGGCAGAAAAATTAGGTGACAGGTCAAGAACAACAACGGAAATAACGGAAAAAACGGATATAACGGAAATAACGGAAATAACCTCGACAGAGACAGAAACTTACGGCAGAAAATTTAACTGACAGGTCAAGAACAACAACTGAAATAATGGAAATAACGGAAATAATGGAAATAACCTCCGAAAGACAGAAACATACGGCAGAAAATTAGGCAACTGGTCAAGAACAAACAACGGAAAGAACGGAAATAAAGGAAATGACGGTAATAAACGGAAATAACCTCCGAAAGACAGAAACATACGGCAGAAAATTAGGTGACAGGTTAAGAACAACAACGGAACGAACGGAAATAACTAAATAAACAGAATAAACGTAAATAATAACGGAAATAACGGAAATAATAACCTCCACAGAGACAGAAAGACACGGAAATAATAATTAAATGACAGGTCTAGAACAACAATGGAAATAACGGAAATAATGAAAATAACCTCCACAGAGAGAGTAACTTAAGGCTGAAAATTAATTGACAGGTCAAGATCAACAGCGGAAATAATGGAAATAACTAAAATAACAGAAAAAACGGAAATAATAATGGAAATAACGGAAATAATAACCTCCACAGAGACAGAAACATACGGCAGAAAATTAAATGACAGGTCAAGAACAACAACAGAAATAACAGAAAAACCCAAAATAACGGAAATAATAACGGAAATAACAGAAGTAATAACGGAAATAACGGAAAAAATAACGGGAATAATAACAGAAAAAAAATAACGGAAATAATAACAGACATAACGGATTATAACGGAAATAACGGAAATAAACTCCACAGAGACAGAAACATACGGCAGAAAATTAAGTGACAGGTCGAGAACAACAACGGAAATAACTGAAAGAACGGAAATAACGGAAAGAACAGAAATAACGGAAATAACCTCCACAGAGACAGAAACATATGGCAGAAAATTAAGTAACAGGTCAAGAACAACAATGGAAATAACGTAAATAACTGAAATAAAGGAAAAAACGGAAATAACGGAAATAACGGAAATAACCTCCAGAAAGAAAGAAACTTGCGGCAGAAAATTAGGTGACAGGTCAAGAACAACAACGGAAATTACGGAAAAAAACGGTAATAACGGAATAACCTCTGAAAGGCAGAAACATTCGGCAGAAAATTAGGTGACAAGTCAAGAACAACAACTGAAAGAACGGAAATAACAGAAATAATGAAAATAACTGAAATAATGGAAATAACCTCCACTGAGACAGAATCTTACGCGAGAAAATTAAGTGACAGGTCAAGAACAACAACGGAAATAACTGAAAGAACGGAAATAACGGAAAGAACAGAAATAACGGAAATAACCTCCACAGAGACAGAAACATATGGCAGAAAATTAAGTAACAGGTCAAGAACAACAATGGAAATAACGTAAATAACTGAAATAAAGGAAAAAACGGAAATAACGGAAATAACGGAAATAACCTCCAGAAAGAAAGAAACTTGCGGCAGAAAATTAGGTGACAGGTCAAGAACAACAACGGAAATTACGGAAAAAACGGTAATAACGGAAATAACCTCCGAAAGGCAGAAACATTCGGCAGAAAATTAGGTGACAAGTCAAGAACAACAACTGAAAGAACGGAAATAACAGAAATAATGAAAATAACTGAAATAATGGAAATAACCTCCACTGAGACAGAATCTTACGCGAGAAAATTAAGTGACAGGTCAAGAACTGCAACGGAAATAACAGAAATAACAGAAATAACGGAAATAATCTCCACAGAGACAGAAACATATGGCAGAAAATTAGGTGACAGGTCAAGAACAACAACGGAAAGAACGGAAATAACGGAAATAACGGAAATAACAACGGAAAGAATGGAAATAACCTCCACAGAGAGAGAAACTTACGACAGAAAATTAGGTGACAGGTCAAGAACAACAACGGAAATGACGGAAATAACAGAAATAACAGAAATAACCTTTGAAAGACAGAAACATAAGGCAGAATACTAGGTGAGAGGTAAAGAACAACAACGGAAAGAACAGAAAAAACGGAAAGATCCTCCAGAGAGACAGAAATATACGGCAAAAAATTAAATGACAGGACAAGTACAACAACAGAAAGAACAGAAAAAAAAAAAATAACGGAAATAATAACGGAAATAACAGAAGTAACGGAAATAACGGAAAAAATAACAAGAATAATAACAGAAAAAAAAAATAACGGAAATAATAACAGACATAACGGATATAACGGAAATAACGGAAAAAAACTCCACAGAGACAGAAACATACGGCAGAAAATTAGGTTACAGGTAAAGAACAAAAACGGAAATAACAGAAAAAAACGAAATAAGGAAATAATAACGGAAATAATGGAAATATCGGAAATAATGGAAATAATCCCTACGGAGGCAGAAACATACGGCAAAAAATTAGGTTACAGGTAAAGAACAACAACGGAAATAACAGAAAAAACCAAAATAACAGAAATAATAAAGGAAATAACGAAAATAATAACGGAAATATCCTCCAGAGATACAGAAACGTACGGTAGAAAATTACGTGACTGGTCAAGAACAACAATGGAAATTACGGAAATTACGTAAATTACGGAAAGAACCACACAGAGACAGAAACATATGGCAGAAAATTAGGTGACAGGTCAAGAACAACAATGGAAATAACAGAAAAAACCGAAATAACGGAAATAATAATGGAAATTACAGAAATTAAAACGGAAATAATGGAAAAAATAACGGAAATAACGGAAATAATAACAGAAATATTCCCCAGAGAGACCGAAACATACGGCAGAAAATTACTTCACAGGTCACGAACAAAAAACGGAAATTAAAAAAAAAAAAAAAAGAAAAAAAAAAAAGAAAAAAACGAATATAACGGAAATAATGGAAATAACAAAAATAACCTCCACAAAGACAGAAACATAGGACAGAAAATTAGGTGACAGGTCAAGAACAACAACGGAAAGAAAGGAATTAACTAAAAAAACAGAAAAAACCTAAATAATAACGGAAATAACGGAAATAATAACCTCCACAGAGACAGAAACACACGGAAATAATAATTAAATGACAGGTCTAGAACAACAACGGAAATAACGGAAATAACGGAAATAACGGAAATAACCTCCACAGAGACAGAAACTTACAGCTGAAAATTAACTGACAGGTCAAGAACAACAACGGAAATAATGGAAATAACTAAAAAACGGAAAAAAACGGAAATAATAATGGAAATAACAAAATAATAACCTCCACAGAGACAGAAACATACGGTAGAAAATTAACTGACAGGTCAGGAACAACAACGGAAATAACGGAAATAACGGAAATAATGGAAATAACCTCCGAACGACAAAAAAATACGGCAGAAAATTAGGCGACATGTCAAGAACAACAACGGAAAGAACGGAAAGAAAGGAAAGAACGTCCAGAGAGACAGAAAAATACGGCAAAAACTTATGTGACAGGTCAAGAACAACAACGGAAATAACAGAAAAAAACGAAATTACGGAAATAATAACAGAAATAATAGAAAAAAATAATGGAAATAAAAACGGAAATAACGGAAATAAGAAAAATAACCTCCACAGAGACAGAAACATATGGCAGAAAATTAGGTGACATGTCAAGAACAAAAACGGAAAGAACGGAAAGAACAGAAAGAACCTCCAGAGACACAGAAACATAGGGTAAAAAATTAAATGACAGGTCAAGAACAACAACGGAAATAATAGAAAAAAAAAGAAATAACGAAAATAATAATGGAAATAACGGAAAAAAATAACGAAAATAATAATTGAAATAACGGAAATAAGGGAAATAAGAGAAATAACCTCCACAGAGACAGAAACATACAACAGAAAATTAAGTGACAGGTCACGAACAACAACGGAAAAAACAGAAAGAACGGAAAGAAATGAAAGAACGGAAAGAACGGAAATAACCTCCGCAGAGACAGAAACATACAACAGAAAATTAAGTAACAAGTCAAGAACAACAACGGAAATAACGGAAATAAAGGAAATAACAAAAATAACGGAAATAACGGAAAGAACCTCCATAAAGACAGAAACATAGGGCAGAAAATATGGTGACAGGTCTAGAACAACAACGGAAATAACGGAAACGATGGTAATAACGGAAATAACCTCCGAAAGACATAAACATAAAGCAGAAAATTAGGTGACAGGACAAGAACAACAGAAAGAACAGAAAGAAAGGAAAGAACCTCCAGAGAGACAGAAACATACGGCAAATAATTAGGTGACAGGTCAAGAACAACAACGGAAATAACAGAAAAAACCTAAATAAGGGAAATAATAACGGAAATAACAGAAAAAAATAACGGAAATAATAACGGAAATAACGGAAACAACAGAAAGAACCTACAGAGAGACAGAAAGATACGGCAGAAGATTAGGTGACAGGTCAAGAACAACAACGGAAAGAACAGAAATAACGGAAATAACAGAAATAATAACTGTAATAAAGGATTAACTTCCACAGAGACAGAAACATAAGGCAGAAAATTAAATGACACGTCTAGAACAACAACGGAAATAACTGAAATAACAGAAATAACGGAAATAACTGAAATAACCTCCGAAAGACAGAAACATACGGCAGAAAATTAGGTGACAGGTCAAGAACAACAACGGAAAGAACGGAAAAAAACGGAAATAACCTCCAGAGAGACAGAAACATACAGCAGAAAATTAGGTGACAGGTCAAGAACAACAACGGAAATAAAAGAAAAAAACGAAAAAACAGAAATAATAACGGAAGTAACAGGGAAAAATAACGGAAATAATAACGGAAATTACGGAAAGAACCTCCAGAGAGACAGAAACATACAGCAGAAAATTAGGTGACAGGTCGAGAACAACTACGGAAATAATGGAAATAAAGGAAAGAAGGGAAATAACCACCGAAAGACAGAAAAATACGGCAGAAAATTAGGTGACAGGTCAAGAACAACAACAAAAATAACGGAAATAACCTCCGCAGAGACAGAAACATACAGCAGGAAATTAAGTAACAAGTCAAGAACAACAACGGAAATAACGGAAATAATGGAAATAAAGGAAATAACAAAAATAACGGAAATAACGGAAAGAACCTCCATAAAGACAGAAACATAGGGCAGAAAATATGGTGACAGGTCTAGAACAACAACGGAAATAACGGAAATGATGGTAATAACGGAAATAACCTCCGAAAGACATAAACATAAAGCAGAAAATTAGGTGACAGGACAAGAACAACAGAAAGAACAGAAAGAAAGGAAAAAACCTCCAGAGAGACAGAAACATACGGCAAAAAATTAGGTGACAGGTCAAGAACAACAACGGAAATAACAGAAAAATCATAAATAACGGAAATAATAACGGAAATAACAGAAAAAAATAACGGAAATAATAACGGAAATAACAGAAAAAAATAACGGAAATAATAACGGAAATAACGGAAACAACAGAAAGAACCTACAGAGAGACAGAAAGATACGGCAGAAGATTAGGTGACAGGTCAAGAACAACAACGGAAAGAACAGAAATAACGGAAATAACAGAAATAATAACTGTAATAAAGGATTAACTTCCACAGAGACAGAAACATAAGGCAGAAAATTAAATGACACGTCTAGAACAACAACGGAAATAACTGAAATAACAGAAATAACGGAAATAACTGAAATAACCTCCGAAAGACAGAAACATACGGCAGAAAATTAGGTGACAGGTCAAGAACAACAACGGAAAGAACGGAAAAAACGGAAATAACCTCCAGAGAGACAGAAACATACAGCAAAAAATTAGGTGACAGGTCAAGAACAACAACGGAAATAAAAGAAAAAAACGAAAAAACAGAAATAATAACGGAAGTAACAGGGAAAAATAACGGAAATAATAACGGAAATTACGGAAAGAACCTCCAGAGAGACAGAAACATACAGCAGAAAATTAGGTGACAGGTCGAGAACAACTACGGAAATAACGGAAATAAAGGAAAGAAGGGAAATAACCACCGAAAGACAGAAAAATACGGCAGAAAATTAGGTGACAGGTCAAGAACAACAACAAAAATAACGGAAATAACATCCACAGGGACAGAAACATACAGCAGGAAATTAGGTGACAGGTCCAGAATAAAAGCGAAAAGAACGGAAAGAACGGAAAGAACCTTCAGTGAGACAGAAACATACGGCAGAAAATTAGGTGACAGGTGAAGAACAACAACGGAAATAACAGAAAAAAACAGAAATAACGGAAATAATAATGGAAATAACAGAAATAACAACGCAAATAAGAAAGGAAATAAGAGCAGAAATATCGGAAATAATGACGGAAATAATAACCTAAGTAACGGAAATAACAGAAATAACGGAAATAACCTCAACAGCGACAGAAATGTACGGCAGAAATTTAAGTGACAGGACGAGAACAACAATGGAAATAACAGATATAACGGAAATAACGGAAATAACCTCCGAAAGACAGAAACATACGGCAGAAAATTAGGTGACAGGTCAAGAACAACAATGGAAATAACGGAAATAACGAAAATAACGGAAAGAACGGAAATAATAACGGTAAAAACGAAAATAACCTTTAGAGATACAGAAACAAACGGCAGACAATGCGGTGACAGATCAAGAACAACAACGGAAATAACGGAAATAATGGAAATAACGGAAATAACCTCCACAGAGACAGAAACTTACGGCAGACAAATAACTGACAGGTCAAGAACAACAACGGAAATAACGGAAATAACGGACATAACAGAAAAAACCTCCACAGAGACAGAAACTTACGGCAGAAAAATAACTGACAGGTCAAGAACAACAAAAAAATAACGGAAAGAACGGAAATAACGGAAATAACCTCTGAAAGACAGAAACATACGGCAGAAAATTAGGTGACAAGTAAAGAACAACGGAAAGAACGGAAAAAAAGGAAATAACCTCCACAGAGAAAGAAACATACGGCAAAAAATTAGGTGACAGGACAAGACCAACAACGGAAAAAAACAAACAAACAAAAAAAACAAAAAAGAAATAACAAAAATAATAATGGAAATAACAAAAAAATAACGGAAATAATAACGGAAATAACGGAAATAACCTCCACAGAGACAGAAACATTCGGCAGAAAATTAGGTGACAGATCAAGAACAACAACGGTAATAACTGAAATAACGGAAATAACGGAAATAACCTCGACAGAGACAGAAACTTAGGGCAGAAAATTAGGTGACAGGTCAAGAACAACAACGGAAAGAACTGAAAGAACAGAAAGAACTGGAAGAACGGAAAGAACGGAAATAAACTCCGCAGAGACAGAAACATATGGCAGAAAATTAAGTAACAAGTCAAGAACAAAAACGGAAATAACTGAAATAACAGAAATAACGGAAATAAAGGAAATAACGGAAATAACTGAAATAAAGGAAATAACCTCCACAAAGACAGAAACATACGGCAGAAATTTAAGTGACAGGTCGAGAACAACAACGGAAATAACTGAAATAACGGAAATAACAGAAATAACCTCGACAGAGACAGAAACAGACGGCAGAAAATTAACTGTCAGGTCAAGAACAAAAACGGAAATAACGGAAATAATGGAAATAACGGAAATAACCTCCGAAAGACAGAAACATACGGCAGAAAATAAGGTGACAGGTCAAGAATAAAAACGGAAAGAACGGAAATAACGGAAAGAACCTCCAGAAAGACAGAAACACACGGCAGAAAATTAGGTGACAGGTCAAGAACAACAACGGAAATAACAGAAAAAACAGAAAAAAGGGAAATAATAACGGAAATAACAGAAAAAAATAACTGAAATAATAACGGAAAGAATGGAAATAAAGGAAATAACCTCCACAGAGACAGAAACTCACGGGAGAAAATTACGTGACAGGTCAAGAACAACCACGGAAATAACAGAAAAAACCGAAAAAAGGGAAATAATAACGGAAATAAGAGAAAAAAATACTGGATATAATTAAGGAAATAACGGAAATAACAGAAATAACCTCCACAGAGACAGAAACTTACGGCAGAAAGTTAACTGACAGGCCAAGATCAACAAGGGAAATAATGGAAATAACGGAAATAATGGAAATAATGGAAATAATAACGGTAATAATGGAAATAACCTCCACAGAGACAGAAACATACGGCAGAAAATAAAATGACAGGTCTAGAACAACGGAAATAGCTGAAATAACGGAAATAACGGAAATAACGGGAATAACCTCGACAGAGACAGAAACTTATGTCAGAAAATTAACTGACAAGTCAAGAACAACAACTGAAATAACAAAAAAAAAAAAAAAAACGGGAATAAAGGAAATAATAACGGAAATAACGGAAATAACCTCCACAGAGTCAGAAACATACGGCAGAATATTAAATGACAGGTCTAGAACAACAACAGAAATAACGGAAATATCGGAAATAACGGAAATAACCTCCACAATGACAGAAACATGTGGCAGAAAATTAGGTGAGTGGACAAGAACAACAACGGAAAGAACGGAAAAAAAACGAAAAAAGGGAAATAATAACGGAAATAAAAGAAAAAAATAACAGAAATAATAACGGAAATAACGGAAATATAGGAAATAACGGAAATAACGTAAATTATAACGGTAATAACGGAAATAACCACCACAGAGACAGAAACATACGGCAGAAAATTAAATGACAGGTCTAGAACAACAACAGAAATAACGGAAATAACGGAAATAACGGAAATAACAAAAATAACAGAAAAACGGAAATAACGGAAAGAATGGAAAGAACCTTCAGAGAGACAGAAACATACGGCAGAAAATTAGGTGACAGGTGAAGAACAACAACGGCAATAACAGAAAAAAAACGAAGTAACGGTAATAGAAACAGAAATAACAGAAATAATAAAGGAAATATCAAAAATAATAACACAAATAAGAACGGAAATAAGAGCAGAAATAACGGAAATAATAACGGAAATAATAACCTAAATAACGGAAATAACGGAAATAACGGAAATAACGGAAATAACCTCCACAGAGTCAGAAACTTACAGCAGAAAATTAACTGACAGGTCAAGAATAACAACGGAAATAACGGAAATAAACTCCACAATGACAGAAACATGCGGCAGAAAATTAGGTGACAGGTCAAGAACAGCTACAGAAATAATGGAAATAACGGAAATAACAAAAATAACAGAAAAATCGGAAAGAACGGAAAGAACGGAAAGAACCTTCAGAGATACAGAAACATAGGGCAGAAAATTAGGTGACAGGTGACGAACAACAACGGCAATAACAGAAAAAAAACGAAGTAACGGTAATAGAAACAGAAATAACAGAAATAATAAAGGAAATATCAAAAATAATAACACAAATAAGAACGGAAATAAGAGCAGAAATAACGGAAATAATAACGGAAATAATAACCTAAATAACGGAAATAACGGAAATAACGGAAATAACGGAAATAACCTCCACAGAGTCAGAAACTTACAGCAGAAAATTAACTGACAGGTCAAGAGCAACAATTAAAATAATGGAAATAACGGAAAGAACGTAAAGAACCTCCACAGAAACAGAAACATACAACAGAAATTTAAGTGACAGGTCAAGAACAACAACGGAAATAGCGGAAATAACGGAAATAACAAAAATAAACTCCACAGAGACAGAAATTTACGGCAGAAAATTAAATGACAGGTCTAGAACAACTACGGAAATAACGGAAATAACGGAAATAACCTCCACAGAGACAGTAACTTACGGCAGAAAATTAGGTGTCAGGTCAAGAACATCGGAAATAACAGAAAAAAACGAAAAAAAGGGAAATAATAATGGAAATAACAGAAAAAAATAATGGAAATAATAAAGGAAATAACGGAAAAAACGGAAATAACGGAAATAACCTCTACAGAGACAGAAACATACGGCAGAAAATTACGTGACAGGTCAAGAACAGCTACGGAAATAACGGAAATAACGGAAATAACAAAAATAACAGAAAGAACGGAAAGAACGGAAAGAACGGAAAGAACCTTCTGAGAGACAGAAACATACGGCAGAAAATTAGGTGACAGGTGAAGAACAACAACGGCAATAACAGAAAAAAAACGAAATAACGGTAATAGAAACAGAAATAACAGAAATAATAAAGGAAATATCAAAAATAATAACACAAATAAGAACGGAAATAAGAGCAGAAATAACGGAAATAATAACGGAAATAATAACCTAAATAACGGAAATAACGGAAATAACGGAAATAACCTCCACAGAGTCAGAAACTTACGGCAGAAAATTAACTGACAGGTCAAAGGCAACAATTAAAATAATGGAAATAACGGAAAGAACGTAAAGAACCTCCACAGAAACAGAAACATACAACAGAAATTTAAGTGACAGGTCAAGAACAACTACGGAAATAACGGAAAGAACGGAAAGAACGGAAAATAGCCACCGAAAGACATAAACATACGGCAGAAAATTAGGTGACAGGTCAAGAACAACAATGGAAAGAACGGAAAGAACGGAAAGAACCTCCAGAGAGACAGAAACATACGGCAAAAACTTAGGTGACAGGTCAAGAACAACAACGGAAATAACAGAAAAAACCGAAATAACGGAAATAATAATGGAAATAACAGAAAGAAATAATGGAAATAATAACAAAAAAACGGAAATAACGGAAATAATAACAGTAATAAGGGAAATAACCTCCACAGAGACAGAAACATTCGGCAGAAAATTAAATGACAGGTCTAGAACAACAAAGGAAATAACTGAAATAACGGAAATAACAGAAATAACCTCCACGGGGACAGAAACATACTGCAGGAAATTAGGTGACAGATCAAGAATAACAACTGAAAGAACGGAAAGAACCTTGACAGAGACAGAAACATACGGCAAAAAATTAGGTGACAGGTCAAGAACAAAAATAAAGGAAATAATAGAAATAACGGAAAAAACGGAAAGAACCTCCAGAGGGACAAAAACATACGGAAGAAAATTAGGTGACAGGTCAAGAACAACTACGGAAAGAACGGAAAGAACGGAAATAACCTCCACAGAGCGAGAAACATATGGCAGAAAATTAGGTGACAGGTCAAGAACAACAACGGAAATAACGGAAACAACGGAAATAACAGAAAGAACGGAAATAATAACGGTAAAAACGAAAATAACCTTTAGAGATACAGAAACATACGTCAGACAATTTGGTGACAGATCAAGAACAACAACGGAAATAACTTAAATAACGGAAATAACGGAAATAACCTCCACAGAGACAGAAACATTCGGCAGAAAATTAGGTGACAGGTCAAGAACCACAACTGAAATAATGGAAATAACGGAAATAACGGAAAAAACGGAAATAATAACGGTATTAACGGAGATAATCTCCAGAGAGACAGAAAGATACGTCAGACAATTTGGTGACAGATCAAGAACAACAACGGTAATAACTGAAATAACGGAAATAACGGAAATAACCTCGACAGAGACAGAAACTTAGGGCAGAAAATTAGGTGACAGGTCAAGAACAACCACGGAAAGAACTGAAAGAACAGAAAGAACTGGAAGAACGGAAAGAACGGAAATAAACTCCGCAGAGACAGAAACATATGGCAGAAAATTAAGTAACAAGTCAAGAACAAAAACGGAAATAACTGAAATAACAGAAATAACGGAAATAAAGGAAATAACGGAAATAACGGAAATAAAGGAAATAACCTCCACAAAGACAGAAACATACGGCAGAAATTTAAGTGACAGGTCGAGAACAACAACGGAAATAACTGAAATAACGGAAATAACAGAAAGAACGGAAATAATAACGGAAAAAAACGAAAATAACCTTTAGAGATACAGAAACATACGTCAGACAATTTGGTGACAGATCAAGAACAACAACGGAAATAACGGAAATAACGGAAATAACGGAAATAACCTCGACAGAGACAGAAACTTACGGCAGAAAATTACGTGACAGGTCAAGAACAACAATGGAAAGAACGGAAAGAACCTCTAGAGAGACAGAAACATACGGCAAAAACTTAGGTGACAGGTCAAGAACAACAATGGAAATAACAGAAAAAACCGAAATAATGGAAATAATAACAAAAAAAACGGAAATAACGGAAATAACGGAAATAACCTCCACAAAGACAGAAACATATGGCAGAAAATTAAGTGACAGGTCAAGAACAACAACGGAAATAACGGAAATAACTGAAATAATGGAAATAACGAAAATAACAGAAAGAACGGAAAGGACGGAAATAGCGGAAAGAACAGAAAGAACGGAAAGAACTGAAAGAACGGAAATAACGGAAATAACCTCCACAGAGACTGAAACTTAGGGCAGCAGAAAATTAGGTGACAGGTGAAGAACAACAACGGAAATAACAACAACAAAAAAAAAATATGAAATAACGGAAATACTAACGGAAATAACAGAAATAAGAATGGAAATAACAAAAATAATAACGCAAATAAGAACGGAAATAAGAGCGGAAATAACGGAAATAATAACCTAAATAACGGAAATAACAGAAATAACAGAAATAACCCCCACAGAGACAGAAACATAGGGCAGAAATTTAAGTGACAGGTCGTGAACAACAATGGAAATAACTGAAATAACAGAATTAAAAATAATAACCTCCAAAGAGACAGAAACGTACGGCAGAAAATTAAATGACAGGTCTAGAACAACTATGGAAGTGACGGAAATAACGGAAATAACGGAATTAATGGAAATAACCTTCACAGAGACAGAAACATTCGGCAAAAAATTAACTGACAGGTCAAGAACAACAACGGAAATGGAAGAAATAACGGAAATAACGGAAATAACCTCCGAAAGACAGAAACATACAGCAGAAAATTAGGTGACAGGTCAAGAACAACAACGGAAAGAACAGAAAAAACCAAAATAACGGAAATAATAACGGAAATAACAGAAAAAAATAACAGAAATAGTAACGGAAATAACGGAAACAACAGAAATAACGGAAATAACGGAAATAACCACCACAGAGTCAGAAACTTACGGCAGAAAATTAACTGACAGGTCAAGAGCAACAATTAAAATAATGGAAATAACGGAAAGAACGTAAAGAACCTCCACAGAAACAGAAACATACAACAGAAATTTAAGTGACAGGTCAAGAACAACTACGGAAATAACGGTAAGAATGGAAAGAACGAAAATATTCACCGAAAGACATAAACATACGGCAGAAAATTAGGTGACAGGTCAAGAACAACAATGGAAAGAACGGAAAGAACGGAAAGAACCTCCGAAAGACAGAAACATACGGCAGAAAATTAGGTGACAGGTCAAGAACAACAACGGAAATAACAGAAAAAACCAAAATAACGGAAATAATAACGGAAATAACAGAAAAAAATAACAGAAATAATAACGGAAATAACGAAAAGAACCTCCAGAGAGACAGAAACATACGTCAGAAAATTAGGTGACAGGTGAAGAACAACTACGGAAATAACGGAAAGAACGGAAAAAAACGAAAATAGCCACCGAAAGACATAAACATACGGCAGAAAATTAGGTGACAGGTCAAGAACAACAATGGAAAGAACGGAAAGAACGGAAAGAACCTCCGAAAGACAGAAATATACGGCAAAAACTTAGGTGATAGGTCAAGAACAACAACGGAAATAACAGAAAAAACCGAAATAACGGAAATAATAACGGAAATAACAGAAAGAAATAATGGAAATAATAACAAAAAAACGGAAATAACGGAAATAATAACAGTAATAATGGAAATAACCTCCACAGAGACTGAAACATATGGCAGAAAATTAAATGACAGGTCTAGAACAACAAAGGAAATAACTGAAATAACGGAAATAACAGAAATAACCTCCACGGGGACAGAAACATACTGTTGGAAATTAAGTGACAGGTCAAGAATAACAACTGAAAGAACGGAAAGAACCTCGACAGAGACAGAAACATACGGCAAAAAATTAGGTGACAGGTCAAGAACAACAACGGAAATAACGGAAATAATGGAAATAACAGAAATAACAGAAAACAATAACGGTAATAACGGAAATAACCTTCGCAGAGACAGAAGCATAAGGCAGAAAATTAAATGACAGGTCTAGAACAGCAAAGGAAATGACTGAAATAATGGAAATAACGGAAATAATCTCTGAAAGACAGAAACATATGGCAGAAAATTAGGTGACAGGTCAAGAACAACAACGGAAAGAACGGAAAGAACGGAAAGAACGGAAAGAACCTTCAGAGAGACAGAAAC
Organism: Gallus gallus; assembly: GCF_016699485.2. Lineage (NCBI taxonomy): Eukaryota > Metazoa > Chordata > Aves > Galliformes > Phasianidae > Gallus > Gallus gallus. The sequence continues at coordinate 83,243,457 of NC_052532.1, forward strand.
ATACGGCAGAAAATTAGGTGACAGGTGAAGAACAACAACGGCAATAACAGAAAAAAAAACGAAATAACGGTAATAGAAACAGAAATAACAGAAATAATAAAGGAAATATCAAAAATAATAACACAAATAAGAACGGAAATAAGAGCAGAAATAACGGAAATAATAACGGAAATAATAACCCAAATAACGGAAATAACGGAAATAACGGAAATAACCTCCACAGAGTCAGAAACGTACGGCAGAAAATTAACTGACAGGTCAAGAGCAACAATTAAAATAATGGAAATAACGGAAAGAACGTAAAGAACCTCCACAGAAACAGAAACATACAACAGAAATTTAAGTGACAGGTCAAGAACAACTACGGAAATAACGGAAATAAAGAAAATAACGGAAATAGCCACCGGAAGACATAAACATACGGCAGAAAATTAGGTGACAGGTCAAGAACAACAATGGAAAGAACGGAAAGAACGGAAAGAACCTCCGAAAGACAGAAACATACGGCAAAAACATAGGTGACAGGTCAAGAACAACAACGGAAATAACAGAAAAAACCGAAATAATGGAAATAATAACGGAAATAACAGAAAGAAATAATGGAAATAATAACAAAAAAACGGAAATAACGGAAATAATAACAGTAATAAGGGAAATAACCTCCACAGAGAGAGAAACATATGGCAAAAAATTAGGTGATAGGTCAAGAACAACAACGGAAATAACGGAAATAATGGAAATAACAGAAATAACAGAAAATAATAACGGTAATAACGGAAATAACCTTCACAGAGACAGAAGCATAAGGCAGAAAATTAAATGACAGGTCTAGAACAGCAAAGGAAATGATGGAAATAACGGAAATAACGGAAATAACCTCTGAAAGACAGAAACATACAGCTGAAAATTAGGAGACAGGTCAAGAACAACAATGGAAAGAACGGAAATAACGGAAAGAAACTCTAGAGAGACAGAAACATACGGCAGAATATTAGGTGACAGGTCAAGAACAACAACGGAAATAACAGAATAAATGAAATAACGGAAATAATAACGGAAATAACAAAAAAAAAAAAATGGAAATAAGAACGGAAATAACGGAAGTAACCTCCACAGATACAGAAACTTACGGCAGAAAATTTGGTGACAGGTCAAGAACAACAACGGAAATAATGGAAAGAATGGAAAGAACAGAAATAACCACCGAAAGACAGAAACATACAGCAGAAAATTAGGTACAGGTCAAGAACAACAACGGAAATAACGGAAATAACGGAAATAACGAAAATAACGGAAATAACGAAAATAACAGAAATAACGGAAAGAACAGAAAGAACGGAAAGAACGGAATGAACAGAAAGAACGGAAATAATAACGGAAACAACGGAAATAACCTCCGCAGTTACAGAAACATTCAGCAGGAAATTAGGTGACATGTCAAGAATAACAACGGAAAGAACGGAAAGAAAGGAAAGAACGGAAAGAACCTCCAGAGAGACAGAAACATACGGCAGAAAATTAGGAGACAGGCGAAGAATAACAACGGAAATAACAGAAAAAAACTAGATAACGGAAATAATAACGGAAATAACAAAAATAATAACGGAAATAACAAAAATAATAACGCAAATAAGAACGGAAATAAGAGCAGAAATAACAGAAATAATAACGGAAACAATAACGGATATAACAGATATAACAGAAACAACGGAAATAACCTCAACAGAGACAGAAACATACGGCAGAAATTTAAGTGACAGGTCGAGAACAACAACGGAAATAACAGAAATAACGGAAATAACAAAAATAACCTCCACAGAGACAGAAACATACGGCAGAAAATTAAATGACAGGTCTAGAACAACAAAGGAAATAACAGAAAAACCAAAATAACGGAAATAATAAAGGAAATAACAGAAAAAAATAACTGAAATAATAACGGAAATAATGGAAATAATGGAAATATTGGAAATAACGGAAATAAACTTTACAGAGACAGAAACTTACGGCAGAAAATTAGGTGACAGGTCTAGATCAACAACGTAAATAACGGTAATAACAGAAATAAACGAAATAACCTCCACAGAGACAGAAAAATACGGCAGAAAATGAGGTGACAGGTCAAGAACAACAATGGAAAAAATGGAAAGAACGGAAAGAACCTCCAGAGAGACAGAAACATACGGCAAAAAATTAGGTGACAGGTGAAGAACAACAACGGAAATAACAGAAAAAAACGAGATAACGGAAATAATAACGAAAATAACGGAAATAATAACGGAAATAACAAAAATAAGAACGCAAATAAGAACGGAAATAGGAGCAGAAATAACGGAAATAATAACGGAAATAATAACGGAAATAATGGATATAACAGAAATAACGGAAATAGCCTCCACAGTGACAGAAACATACGGCAGAAAATTAGGTGACAGGTCAAGAACAACAACGGAAATTACAGAAAAAACCGAAATAACCGAAATAATAAAGGAAATAACAGAAAAATTAAGACAAATAATAACGGAAATAACGGAAATAATGGAAATAATGGAAATAACGGAAATAACCTCCACAGAGACAGAAACTTACGGCAGAAAATTAAGTGACAGGTCAAGAATAACAACAGAAAGAACGGAAATAACGGAAATAACGGAAATAATAACGGAAAGAACGGAAATAACCGCCACAGACACAGAAACTTACGACAGAAAATTAAATGACAGGTCTAGATCAACACGGAAATAATAACGGAAATAACGGAAATAAAGGAAATAACCTCCACAGAGACAGGAAAATACGGCAGAAAATGAGGTGATAGGTCAAGAACAACAAGGGAAAAAACGGAAAAAAACGGAAAGAAGCTCCAGAGAGACAGAAACATACGGCAGAAAATTAGGTGACAGGTCAAGAACAACAACGGAAATAACAGAAAAAACCAAAATAACAAAAATAATAACGGAAATAACAGAAAAAAATAACGTAAATAATAACGGAAATAACGGAAACAACGGAAATAACGGAAATAACCTGCACAGACACAGAAACTTACAGCAGAAAATTAACTGACAGGTCAAGAACAACTACGGAAATAACGGATATAACCACCGAAAGACAGAAACATACGGCAGAAAATTAGGTGACAGGTCAAGAACAACAACGGAAATAAGGGAAATATCGGAAATAACGGAAATAACGAAAATAACGGAAATAACAGAAATAACGGAAATAATTGAAAGAACGGAAAGAAACGGAAAGAAACATATAAGACCGGAAATAAGAGTGGAAATAAGGGAAATAATAACGGAAATAACAGAAATAACGGAAATAACCTCCACAGAGTCAGAAACATACGCCAGAAATTTAAGTGACAGATCGAGAACAACAACGGAAATAACTGAAATAACGGAAATAACAAAAATAACCTCCACAGAGACAGAAACTTAAGGCAGAAAAGTAGGTGACAGGTCTAGAACAACTATGGAAATAATGGAAATAAAGGAAATAATGGAAAAAAACGGAAAGAACCTCCAGAGAGACAGAAACATACGGCAGAAAATCAGGTGACAGGTCAAGAATAACAGCGGAAAGAACGGAAAGAACGGAAAGAAAGGAAAGAACCTCCAGAGAGACAGAAACATATGGCAGAAAATTAGGTGACAGGTGAAGAACAACAACGGAAATAACAGAAATAAAGGAAATAACGGAAATAATAACGATAATAACGTAAATAACCTCCACAGAGAAGAAACATACAACAGAAAATTAAATGAAAGGTCTAGAACAACAATGGAAATAACGGAAATAAAGGAAATAACGACGACAGAGACAGGAACTTACTGTAGAAAATTAATTGACAGGTCAAGAACAGCAATGGAAATAACGGAAATAACGGAAATAACCTCCGAAAGACAGAAACATACGGCAGAAAATTAGGTGACAGGTCAAGAACAGCAATGGAAATAACGAAAATAATGGAAATAACGAAAATAACAGAAAAAATGGAACAAACGGAAAGAACGGAAAGAACAGAAAGAACGGAAAGAACAGAAAGAACGGAAATAATAATGGAAATAAGGGAATTACCCCCACAGGGACAGAAACATACAGCAGAAAATTAGGTGACAGGTAAAGAATAACAACGGAAAGAACGGAAATAACAGAAAGAACCTCCAGAGAGACAGAAACATTCGGCAGGAAATTAAATGACAGGTCTAGAACAACAACGGAAATAACTGAAATAACGGAAATAACGGAAATAACGGAAATAACCTTGACAGAGACAGAAACTTTCGGCAAAAAAAATTAACTGACAGGTCAAGAACAACAACGGAAATAAAGGAAATAACGGAAATAATGGAAATAACCTCAGAAAGACAGAAACATATGGAAGAAAATTAGGTGACAGGTCAAGAAGAACAAAACATATAAATGAAATACCGGAAATAACGGAAATATCGGAAATAATGGAAATAATCTGCACAGAGACAGAATCTTACTGCAGAAAATTAACTGACAGGTCAAGAAGAACAACGGAAATAACGGAAATAACGGAAATAACCTCCGAAAGACAGAAACATACAGCAGAAATTTAGATGACAGGTCAAGAACAACAACGGAAAGAACGGAAATAACCAAAATAACAGAAATAACGAAAATAACGGAAATAACGGAATTAACAGAAATAACGGAAAGAGTGGAAAGAACGGAAAGAACAGAAAGAACAGAAATAACGGAAAATATGGAAATAATAACGGAAATAACGGAAATAACCTCTACAGGGACAGAAACATACAGCAGGAAATTAGGTGACCGGTCAAGAATAACAACGGAAAGAACGGAAAGAACGGAAAGAACCTACGAAAGACAGTAACATACGGCAGAAAATTAAATGACAGGTCTAGAACAACAACGGAAATGACAGAAATAACGGAAATAATAACGGAAATAACAAAAATAATAACGCAAATAAGAACGGAAATAAGAGCAGAAATAACAGAAATAATAACGGAAACAATAACGGAAATTACAGATATAACAGAAACAACGGAAATAACCTCAACAGAGACAGAAACATACGGCAGAAATTTAAGTGACAGGTCGAGAACAACAACGGAAATAACAGAAATAACGGAAATAACAAAAATAACCTCCACAGAGACAGAAACATACGGCAGAAAATTAAATGACAGGTCTAGAACAACAAAGGAAATAACAGAAAAACCAAAATAACGGAAATAATAAAGGAAATAACAGAAAAAAATAACTGAAATAATAACGGAAATAATGGAAATAATGGAAATATTGGAAATAACGGAAATAAACTTCACAGAGACAGAAACTTACGGCAGAAAATTAGGTGACAGGTCTAGATCAACAACGTAAATAACGGTAATAACAGAAATAAACGAAATAACCTCCACAGAGACAGAAAAATACGGCAGAAAATGAGGTGACAGGTCAAGAACAACAATGGAAAAAATGGAAAGAACGGAAAGAACCTCCAGAGAGACAGAAACATACGGCAAAAAATTAGGTGACAGGTGAAGAACAACAACGGAAATAACAGAAAAAAACGAGATAACGGAAATAATAACGAAAATAACGGAAATAATAACGGAAATAACAAAAATAAGAACGCAAATAAGAACGGAAATAGGAGCAGAAATAACGGAAATAATAACGGAAATAATAACGGAAATAATGGATATAACAGAAATAACGGAAATAGCCTCCACAGTGACAGAAACATACGGCAGAAAATTTAATGACAGGTCAAGAACAACAACGGAAATAACAGAAAAAACCGAAATAACCGAAATAATAAAGGAAATAACAGAAAAATTAAGACAAATAATAACAGAAATAACGGAAAGAATGGAAATAATGGAAATAACGGAAATAACCTCCACAGAGACAGAAACTTACGGCAGAAAATTAAGTGACAGGTCAAGAATAACAACGGAAAGAACGGAAATAACGGAAATAACGGAAATAATAACGGAAAGAACGGAAATAACCGCCACAGACACAGAAACTTACGACAGAAAATTAAATGACAGGTCTAGATCAACCCGGAAATAATAACGGAAATAACGGAAATAAAGGAAATAACCTCCACAGAGACAGGAAAATACGGCAGAAAATGAGGTGATAGGTCAAGAACAACAAGGGAAAAAACGGAAAAAACGGAAAGAAGCTCCAGAGAGACAGAAACATACGGCAGAAAATTAGGTGACAGGTCAAGAACAACAACGGAAATAACAGAAAAAACCAAAATAACAAAAATAATAACGGAAATAACAGAAAAAAATAACGTAAATAATAACGGAAATAACGGAAACAACGGAAATAACGGAAATAACCTGCACAGACACAGAAACTTACAGCAGAAAATTAACTGACAGGTCAAGAACAACTACGGAAATAACGGATATAACCACCGAAAGACAGAAACATACGGCAGAAAATTAGGTGACAGGTCAAGAACAACAACGGAAATAAGGGAAATATCGGAAATAACGGAAATAACGAAAATAACGGAAATAACAGAAATAACGGAAATAATTGAAAGAACGGAAAGAAACGGAAAGAAACATATAAGACCGGAAATAAGAGTGGAAATAAGGGAAATAATAACGGAAATAACAGAAATAACGGAAATAACCTCCACAGAGTCAGAAACATACGCCAGAAATTTAAGTGACAGATCGAGAACAACAACGGAAATAACTGAAATAACGGAAATAACAAAAATAACCTCCACAGAGACAGAAACTTAAGGCAGAAAAGTAGGTGACAGGTCTAGAACAACTATGGAAATAATGGAAATAAAGGAAATAATGGAAAAAACGGAAAGAACCTCCAGAGAGACAGAAACATACGGCAGAAAATCAGGTGACAGGTCAAGAATAACAGCGGAAAGAACGGAAAGAACGGAAAGAAAGGAAAGAACCTCCAGAGAGACAGAAACATATGGCAGAAAATTAGGTGACAGGTGAAGAACAACAACGGAAATAACAGAAATAAAGGAAATAACGGAAATAATAACGATAATAACGTAAATAACCTCCACAGAGAAGAAACATACAACAGAAAATTAAATGAAAGGTCTAGAACAACAATGGAAATAACGGAAATAAAGGAAATAACGACGACAGAGACAGGAACTTACTGTAGAAAATTAATTGACAGGTCAAGAACAGCAATGGAAATAACGGAAATAACGGAAATAACCTCCGAAAGACAGAAACATACGGCAGAAAATTAGGTGACAGGTCAAGAACAGCAATGGAAATAACGAAAATAATGGAAATAACGAAAATAACAGAAAAAATGGAACAAACGGAAAGAACGGAAAGAACAGAAAGAACGGAAAGAACAGAAAGAACGGAAATAATAATGGAAATAAGGGAATTACCCCCACAGGGACAGAAACATACAGCAGAAAATTAGGTGACAGGTAAAGAATAACAACGGAAAGAACGGAAATAACAGAAAGAACCTCCAGAGAGACAGAAACATTCGGCAGGAAATTAAATGACAGGTCTAGAACAACAACGGAAATAACTGAAATAACGGAAATAACGGAAATAACGGAAATAACCTTGACAGAGACAGAAACTTTCGGCAAAAAAAATTAACTGACAGGTCAAGAACAACAACGGAAATAAAGGAAATAACGGAAATAATGGAAATAACCTCAGAAAGACAGAAACATATGGAAGAAAATTAGGTGACAGGTCAAGAAGAACAAAACATATAAATGAAATACCGGAAATAACGGAAATATCGGAAATAATGGAAATAATCTGCACAGAGACAGAATCTTACTGCAGAAAATTAACTGACAGGTCAAGAAGAACAACGGAAATAACGGAAATAACGGAAATAACCTCCGAAAGACAGAAACATACAGCAGAAATTTAGATGACAGGTCAAGAACAACAACGGAAAGAACGGAAATAACCAAAATAACAGAAATAACGAAAATAACGGAAATAACGGAATTAACAGAAATAACGGAAAGAGTGGAAAGAACGGAAAGAACAGAAAGAACAGAAATAACGGAAAATATGGAAATAATAACGGAAATAACGGAAATAACCTCTACAGGGACAGAAACATACAGCAGGAAATTAGGTGACCGGTCAAGAATAACAACGGAAAGAACGGAAAGAACGGAAAGAACCTACGAAAGACAGTAACATACGGCAGAAAATTAAATGACAGGTCTAGAACAACAACGGAAATGACAGAAATAACGGAAATAATAACGGAAATAACAAAAATAATAACGCAAATAAGAACGGAAGTAAGAGCAGAAATAATGGAAATAATAACGGAAATAATAACCTAAATAACGGAAATAACAGAAATAACTGAAATAAACTCCACAGAGACAGAAACATACGGCAAAAAATTAAATGACAGGTCAAGAACAACGGAAATAACGGAAAAAAACGGAAATAACCTCCGAAAGACAGAAACAAACGGCAGAAAATTAAATGACAGGTCTAGAACAACAACGGAAATAATGGAAATAACGGAAATAATGGAAATAGCCACCGAAAGACAGAAACATACAACAGAAAATTAGGTGACAGGTCAAGAACAACAACACAAATAAATGAAATAACGGAAATAACGGAAATAACGGAAAGAACGGAAAGAACAGAAAGAACAGAAAGAACGGGAAATACGGAAATAATAACGGAAATAATGGAAATAATCTCCACAGAGACAGAAACTTACTGGAGAAAATTAAATGACAGGTCAAGAACAACAACGGAAATAACGGAAATAAAGGAAATAACGGAAATAACCTCTGAAACACAGAAACATACAGCCGAAAATTAGGTGACAGGTCAAGAACAACAACGGAAAGTACGGAAATAGTGGAAATAACCTCCAGAGAGACAGAAGCTTACGGCGGAATATTAAATGACAGGTCTAGAACAACAACGGAAAGAACGGAAAGAACAAAAATAACGGAAATAACCACCGAAAGACAGAAACATACGGCAGAAAATTAGGTGACAGGCCAAGAACAACAACGGAAAGAACGGAAATAACAGAAAGAACCTCCAGAGAGACAGAAACATATGGCAGAAAATTAGGTGACAGGTCAAGAACAACAACGGAAATTACGGAAATAACGGAAATAATGGAAAGAACGGAAATAACGGAAAGATCGGAAAGAACCAAAGGAACAGAAAGAACAGAAAGAACGGAAAATACGGAAATAATAACGGTAATAACGGAAATAACCTCCACAGAGAAAGAAACATACAGCAGAAAATTTAATGACAGGTCTAGAACAACAATGGAAATAAAAGAAATAACGGAAATAATGGAAATAACCTCCGAAAGACAAAAAAATACGGCAGAAAATTAGGTGACAGGTCAAGAACAACCACACAAATAAATGAAATAACGGAAATAACGGAAATAATGGAAATAACGGAATTAACCTCCGAAAGACAGAAACATACAGCAGAAAATTAGGTGACAGGTGAAGAACAACAACGGAAAGATCAGAAAGAACAGAAATAACGGAAATAATAACGGAAATAGCAGAAAAAAATAACGGAAATAATAACGGAAATAACGGAAATAACGGAAATAACGGAAAGAACCACCAGAGAGACAGAAACATACGGCAGAAAATTAGGTGACAGGTCTAGAACAACAACAGTCATAACGGAAATAACGGAAATAACGGAAAGAACCTCCAGAGAGACAGAAACATACGGCAGAAAATTAGGTGACAGGTCAAGAACAAAAACACAAATAAATGAAATAACGGAAATAACGGAAATAATGGAAATAACGGAATTAACCTCCGAAAGACAGAAACATACAGCAGAAAATTAGGTGACAGGTGAAGAACAACAACGGAAAGATCAGAAAGAACAGAAATAACGGAAATAATAACGGAAATAGCAGAAAAAAATAAAGGAAATAATAACGGAAATAACGGAAATAACGGAAATAACGGAAAGAACCACCAGAGAGACAGAAACATACGGCAGAATATTAGGTGACAGGTCTAGAACAACAACAGACATAACGGAAATAACGGAAATAACGGAAAGAACCTCCAGAGAGACAGAAACATATGGCAGAAAATTAGGTGACAGGTCAAGAACAAAAACACAAATAAATGAAATAACGGAAATAATGGAAATAATGGAAATAACCGAAATATCAGAAATAACCTACACAGAGACAGAAACTTACTGCAGAAAATTAACTGAACGGTCAAGAACAACAACGGAAATAACAGAAATAAAGGAAATAACGGAAATAACCTCCGAAAGACAGAAACATACAGCAGAAAATTAACTGACAGGTGAAGAACAACAACGGAAATAACAGAAATAACGGAAAGAACCTCCAGAGAGTCAGAAACATACGACAAAAAATATGGTGACAGGTCAAGAAGAACAACAAAAAGAAAGGAAATAACGGAAAGAACCTCCAGAGAGACAGAAACATACAGCAGAAAATTAGGTGACAGGTCAAGAAGAACAACGGAAAGAACGGAAATAACGGAAAGAACCTCCAGAGAGACAGAAACATACAGCAGAAAATTAGGTGACAGGTCAAGAACAACCACACAAATAAATGAAATAACGGAAATAACGGAAATAATGGAAATAACGGAATTAACCTCCGAAAGACAGAAACATACAGCAGAAAATTAGGTGACAGGTGAAGAACAACAACGGAAAGGTCAGAAAGAACAGAAATAACGGAAATAATAACGGAAATAGCAGAAAAAAATAACGGAAATAATAACGGAAATAACGGAAATAACGGAAATAACGGAAAGAACCACCAGAGAGACAGAAACATACGGCAGAAAATTAGGTGACAGGTCAAGAACAAAAACACAAATAAATGAAATAACGGAAATAATGGAAATAATGGAAATAACCGAAATATCAGAAATAACCTACACAGAGACAGAAACTTACTGCAGAAAATTAACTGAACGGTCAAGAACAACAACGGAAATAACAGAAATAAAGGAAATAACGGAAATAACCTCCGAAAGACAGAAACATACAGCAGAAAATTAACTGACAGGTGAAGAACAACAACGGAAATAACAGAAATAACGGAAAGAACCTCCAGAGAGTCAGAAACATACGACAAAAAATACGGTGACAGGTCAAGAAGAACAACAAAAAGAAAGGAAATAACGGAAAGAACCTCCAGAGAGACAGAAACATACAGCAGAAAATTAGGTGACAGGTCAAGAAGAACAACGGAAAGAACGGAAATAACGGAAAGAACCTCCAGAGAGACAGAAACATACAGCAGAAAATTAGGTGACAGGTCAAGAAGAACAACGGAAAGAACGGAAATAACGGAAAGAACCTCCAGAGAAACAGAAACATACGGCAAAAAATTAGGTGACAGGTCAAGAAGAACAACGGAAATTACAGAAAAAACCAAAATAACGGAAATAATAATGGAAATAACAGAAATAATAACGGAAATAACGGAAAAAATAACGGGAATAATAACAGAAAAATATAATGGAAATAATAATGGAAATAACGGATATAACAGAAATAACGGAAATAACCTAGACAGAGACAGAAACATAGGGCAGAAAATTAGGTGACGGGTCAAGAACAACAACGGAAAGAACGGAAATAACTACGGAAATAACCACCGAAAGACAGAAACATAGGGCAGAAAATTAAGTGACAGGTCAAGAACAACAACGGGAATAAAGGAAATAACGAAAATAAGGAAAATAACAGAAAGAACGGAAAGAACGGAAAGAACAGAAAGAACAGAAAGAACAGAAAATACGGAAATAATAACGGAAATAACGGAAATAACCTCCACAGGGACAACAACATACAGCAGAAAACTAAATGACAGGTCTAGAACAACAACGGAAATAACGGAAATAATGGAAATAATGGAAATAACCTCCGAAAGACAGAAACATACGGCAGAAAATTAGGTGACAGGTCAAGAACAAAAACACAAATAAATGAAATAACGGAAATAATGGAAATAACGGAAAAAACGGAAATATCGGAAATAATCTCCACAGAGACAGAAACATACGGAAGAAAATGAAATGACAGGTCAAGAACAACAACGGAAATAACGGAAATAATGGAAATAACAGAATTAACCTCCGAAAGACAGAAACATACAGCAGAAAATTAGGTGACAGGTGAAGAACAACAACGGAAAGATCAGAAAGAACAGAAATAACGGAAATAATAATGGAAATAGCAGAAAAAAATAACGGAAATAATAACGGAAATAACGGAAATAACGGAAAGAACCTCCAGAGAGACAGAAACATACGGCAGAATATTAGGTGACAGGTATAGAACAACAACGGACATAACGGAAATAACGGAAATAATGGAAATAACCTCCAGAGAGACAGAAACATATGGCAGAAAATTAGGTGTCAGGTCAAGAACATCGGAAATAACAGAAAAAAAACGAAAAAAAGGGAAATAATAACGGAAATAACAGAAAAAAAATAATGGAAATAATAACGGAAATAACGGAAATAACGGAAATAACAAAAATAACCTCTACAGAGACAGAAACATAGGGCAGAAAATTACGTGACAGGTCAAGAACAGCTACGGAAATAACGGAAATAACAAAAATAACAGAAAAAACGGAAAGAACGGAAAGAACGGAAAGAACCTTCAGAGAGACAGAAACATACGGCAGAAAATTAGGTGACAGGTGAAGAACAACAACGGCAATAACAGAAAAAAAACGAAATAACGGTAATAGAAACAGAAATAACAGAAATAATAAAGGAAATATCAAAAATAATAACACAAATAAGAACGGAAATAAGAGCAGAAATAACGGAAATAATAACGGAAATAATAACCTAAATAACGGAAATAACGGAAATAACGGAAATAACGGAAATAACCTCCACAGAGTCAGAAACTTACGGCAGAAAATTAACTGACAGGTCAAGAGCAACAATTAAAATAATGGAAATAACGGAAAGAACGTAAAGAACCTCCACAGAAACAGAAACATACAACAGAAATTTAAGTGACAGGTCAAGAACAACTACGGAAATAACGGAAAGAACGGAAAGAACGGAAAATAGCCACCGAAAGACATAAACATACGGCAGAAAATTAGGTGACAGGTCAATAACAACAATGGAAAGAACGGAAAGAACGGAAAGAACCTCCAGAGAGACAGAAACATACGGCAAAAACTTAGGTGACAGGTCAAGAACAACAACGGAAATAACAGAAAAAACCGAAATAACGGAAATAATAATGGAAATAACAGAAAGAAATAATGGAAATAATAACAAAAAAACGGAAATAACGGAAATAATAACAGTAATAAGGGAAATAACCTCCACAGAGACTGAAATATATGGCAGAAAATTAAATGACAGGTCTAGAACAACAAAGGAAATAACTGAAATAACGGAAATAACAGAAATAACCTCCACGGGGACAGAAACATACTGCAGGAAATTAGGTGACAGGTCAAGAACAACAACGGAAATAACGGAAACAACGGAAATAACAGAAAGAACGGAAATAATAACGGTAAAAACGAAAATAACCTTTAGAGATACAGAAACATACGTCAGACAATTTGGTGACAGATCAAGAACAACAACGGAAATAACTGAAATAACGGAAATAACGGAAATAACCTCCACAGAGACAGAAACTTACGGCAGAAAATTAAGTGACAGGTCAAGAATAACAACGGAAAGAACAGAAATAACGGAAATAACGGAAATAATAACGGAAAGAACGGAAATAACCGCCACAGACACAGAAACTTACGACAGAAAATTAAATGACAGGTCTAGATCAACACGGAAATAATAACGGAAATAACGGAAATAAAGGAAATAACCTCCACAGAGACAGGAAAATACGGCAGAAAATGAGGTGATAGGTCAAGAACAACAAGGGAAAAAACGGAAAAAACGGAAAGAAGCTCCAGAGAGACAGAAACATACGGCAGAAAATTAGGTGACAGGTCAAGAACAACAACGGAAATAACAGAAAAAACCAAAATAACAAAAATAATAACGGAAATAACAGAAAAAAATAACGTAAATAATAACGGAAATAACGGAAACAACGGAAATAACGGAAATAACCTGCACAGACACAGAAACTTACAGCAGAAAATTAACTGACAGGTCAAGAACAACTACGGAAATAACGGATATAACCACCGAAAGACAGAAACATACGGCAGAAAATTAGGTGACAGGTCAAGAACAACAACGGAAATAAGGGAAATATCGGAAATAACGGAAATAACGGAAAAAACGGAAATAACGGAAATAACAGAAATAACGGAAATAATTGAAAGAACGGAAAGAAATGGAAAGAAACATATAAGACCGGAAATAAGAGTGGAAATAAGGGAAATAATAATGGAAATAACAGAAATAACGGAAATAACCTCCACAGAGTCAGAAACATACGCCAGAAATTTAAGTGACAGATCGAGAACAACAACGGAAATAACTGAAATAACGGAAATAACAAAAATAACCTCCACAGAGACAGAAACTTAAGGCAGAAAAGTAGGTGACAGGTCTAGAACAACTATGGAAATAATGGAAATAAAGGAAATAATGGAAAAAACGGAAAGAACCTCCAGAGAGACAGAAACATACGGCAGAAAATCAGGTGACAGGTCAAGAATAACAGCGGAAAGAACGGAAAGAACGGAAAGAAAGGAAAGAACCTCCAGAGAGACAGAAACATATGGCAGAAAATTAGGTGACAGGTGAAGAACAACAACGGAAATAACAGAAATAAAGGAAATAACGGAAATAATAACGATAATAACGTAAATAACCTCCACAGAGAAGAAACATACAACAGAAAATTAAATGAAAGGTCTAGAACAACAATGGAAATAACGGAAATAAAGGAAATAACGACGACAGAGACAGGAACTTACTGTAGAAAATTAATTGACAGGTCAAGAACAGCAATGGAAATAACGGAAATAACGGAAATAACCTCCGAAAGACAGAAACATACGGCAGAAAATTAGGTGACAGGTCAAGAACAGCAATGGAAATAACGAAAATAATGGAAATAACGAAAATAACAGAAAAAATGGAACAAACGGAAAGAACGGAAAGAACAGAAAGAACGGAAAGAACAGAAAGAACGGAAATAATAATGGAAATAAGGGAATTACCCCCACAGGGACAGAAACATACAGCAGAAAATTAGGTGACAGGTAAAGAATAACAACGGAAAGAACGGAAATAACAGAAAGAACCTCCAGAGAGACAGAAACATTCGGCAGGAAATTAAATGACAGGTCTAGAACAACAACGGAAATAACTGAAATAACGGAAATAACGGAAATAACGGAAATAACCTTGACAGAGACAGAAACTTTCGGCAAAAAAAATTAACTGACAGGTCAAGAACAACAACGGAAATAAAGGAAATAACGGAAATAATGGAAATAACCTCAGAAAGACAGAAACATATGGAAGAAAATTAGGTGACAGGTCAAGAAGAACAAAACATATAAATGAAATACCGGAAATAACGGAAATATCGGAAATAATGGAAATAATCTGCACAGAGACAGAATCTTACTGCAGAAAATTAACTGACAGGTCAAGAAGAACAACGAAAATAACGGAAATAACGGAAATAACCTCCGAAAGACAGAAACATACAGCAGAAATTTAGATGACAGGTCAAGAACAACAACGGAAAGAACGGAAATAACCAAAATAACAGAAATAACGAAAATAACGGAAATAACGGAATTAACAGAAATAACGGAAAGAGTGGAAAGAACGGAAAGAACAGAAAGAACAGAAATAACGGAAAATATGGAAATAATAACGGAAATAACGGAAATAACCTCTACAGGGACAGAAACATACAGCAGGAAATTAGGTGACCGGTCAAGAATAACAACGGAAAGAACGGAAAGAACGGAAAGAACCTACGAAAGACAGTAACATACGGCAGAAAATTAAATGACAGGTCTAGAACAACAACGGAAATGACAGAAATAACGGAAATAATAACGGAAATAACAAAAATAATAACGCAAATAAGAACGGAAGTAAGAGCAGAAATAATGGAAATAATAACGGAAATAATAACCTAAATAACGGAAATAACAGAAATAACTGAAATAAACTCCACAGAGACAGAAACATACGGCAAAAAATTAAATGACAGGTCAAGAACAACGGAAATAACGGAAAAAACGGAAATAACCTCCGAAAGACAGAAACAAACGGCAGAAAATTAAATGACAGGTCTAGAACAACAACGGAAATAACGGAAATAACGGAAATAATGGAAATAGCCACCGAAAGACAGAAACATACAACAGAAAATTAGGTGACAGGTCAAGAACAACAACACAAATAAATGAAATAACGGAAATAACGGAAATAACGGAAAGAACGGAAAGAACAGAAAGAACAGAAAGAACGGGAAATACGGAAATAATAACGGAAATAATGGAAATAATCTCCACAGAGACAGAAACTTACTGGAGAAAATTAAATGACAGGTCAAGAACAACAACGGAAATAACGGAAATAAAGGAAATAACGGAAATAACCTCTGAAACACAGAAACATACAGCCGAAAATTAGGTGACAGGTCAAGAACAACAACGGAAAGTACGGAAATAGTGGAAATAACCTCCAGAGAGACAGAAGCTTACGGCGGAATATTAAATGACAGGTCTAGAACAACAACGGAAAGAACGGAAAGAACGGAAATAACGGAAATAACCACCGAAAGACAGAAACATACGGCAGAAAATTAGGTGACAGGTCAAGAACAACAACGGAAAGAACGGAAATAACAGAAAGAACCTCCAGAAAGACAGAAACATATGGCAGAAAATTAGGTGACAGGTCAAGAACAACAACGGAAATTACGGAAATAACGGAAATAATGGAAAGAACGGAAATAATGGAAAGATCGGAAAGAACCAAAGGAACAGAAAGAACAGAAAGAACGGAAAATACGGAAATAATAACGGTAATAACGGAAATAACCTCCACAGAGAAAGAAACATACAGCAGAAAATTTAATGACAGGTCTAGAACAACAACGGAAATAACGGAAATAACGGAAATAATGGAAATAACCTCCGAAAGACAAAAAAATACGGCAGAAAATTAGGTGACAGGTCAAGAACAACCACACAAATAAATGAAATAACGGAAATAATGGAAATAACGGAAATAATCTCCACAGAGACAGAAACGTACAGCAGAAAATAAAGTGACAGGTCAAGAACAACAACGGAAATAACGGAAATAATGGAAATAACGGAATTAACCTCCGAAAGACAGAAACATACAGCAGAAAATTAGGTGACAGGTGAAGAACAACAACGGAAAGATCAGAAAGAACAGAAATAACGGAAATAATAACGGAAATAGCAGAAAAAAATAACGGAAATAATAACGGAAATAACGGAAATAACGGAAAGAACCTCCAGAGAGACAGAAACATACGGCAGAAAATTAGGTGACAGGTCTAGAACAACAACGGACATAACGGAAATAACGGAAATAACGGAAAGAACCTCCAGAGAGACAGAAACATACGGCAGAAAATTAGGTGACAGGTCAAGAACAAAAACACAAATAAATGAAATAACGGAAATAATGGAAATAATGGAAATAACCGAAATATCAGAAATAACCTACACAGAGACAGAAACTTACTGCAGAAAATTAACTGAACGGTCAAGAACAACAACGGAAATAACAGAAATAAAGGAAATAACGGAAATAACCTCCGAAAGACAGAAACATACAGCAGAAAATTAACTGACAGGTGAAGAACAACAATGGAAATAACAGAAATAACGGAAAGAACCTCCAGAGAGTCAGAAACATACGACAAAAAATATGGTGACAGGTCAAGAAGAACAACAAAAAGAAAGGAAATAACGGAAAGAACCTCCAGAGAGACAGAAACATACAGCAGAAAATAAGGTGACAGGTCAAGAAGAACAACGGAAAGAACGGAAATAACGGAAAGAACCTCCAGAGAGACAGAAACGTACAGCAGAAATAAAGTGACAGGTCAAGAACAACAACGGAAAGAACAGAAATAACGGAAAGAACCTCCAGAGAAACAGAAACATACGGCAAAAAATTAGGTGACAGGTCAAGAAGAACAACGGAAATTACAGAAAAAACCAAAATAACGGAAATAATAATGGAAATAACAGAAATAATAACGGAAATAATGGAAAAAATAACGGGAATAATAACAGAAAAATATAACGGAAATAATAATGGAAATAACGGATATAACAGAAATAACGGAAATAACCTAGACAGAGACAGAAACATAGGGCAGAAAATTAGGTGACGGGTCAAGAACAACAACGGAAAGAACGGAAATAACTACGGAAATAAACACCGAAAGACAGAAACATAGGGCAGAAAATTAGGTGACAGGTAAAGAACATCAACGGAAATAACGGAAATTAACACCGAAAGACAGAATCATACGGCAGAAAATTAAGTGACAGGTCAAGAACAACAACGGGAATAAAGGAAATAACGAAAATAAGGAAAATAACAGAAAGAACGGAAAGAACGGAAAGAACAGAAAGAACAGAAAGAACAGAAAATACGGAAATAATAACGGAAATAACGGAAATAACCTCCACAGGGACAACAACATACAGCAGAAAACTAAATGACAGGTCTAGAACAACAACGGAAATAACGGAAATAATGGAAATAATGGAAATAACCTCCGAAAGTCAGAAACATACGGCAGAAAATTAGGTGACAGGTCAAGAACAAAAACACAAATAAATGAAATAACGGAAATAACGGAAATAGCGGAAAGAACGGAAATATCGGAAATAATCTCCACAGAGACAGAAACATACGGCAGAAAATGAAATGACAGGTCAAGAACAACAACGGAAATAACGGAAATAATGGAAATAACGGAATTAACCTCCGAAAGACAGAAACATACAGCAGAAAATTAGGTGACAGGTGAAGAACAACAACGGAAAGATCAGAAAGAACAGAAATAACGGAAATAATAATGGAAATAGCAGAAAAAAATAACGGAAATAATAACGGAAATAACGGAAAGAACCTCCAGAGAGACAGAAACAAACAGCAGAAAATTAGGTGACAGGTCTAGAACAACAACAGACATAACGGAAATAACGGAAGTAATGGAAATAACCTCCAGAGAGACAGAAACAAATGGCAGAAAATTAGGTGACAGGTCAAGAACAAAAACACAAATAAATGAAATAACGGAAATAATGGAAATAACGGAAATAACAGAAATATCAGAAATAACCTACACAGAGACAGAAACTTACTGCAGAAAATTAACTGACAGGTTAAGAACAACAACGGAAATAACAGAAATAAAGGAAATAACGGAAATAACCTCCGAAAGACAGAAACATACAGCAGAAAATTAGGTGACAGGTGAAGAAGAACAACGGAAAGAACAGAAATAACGGAAAGGACCTCCAGAGAGTCAGAAACATACGACAAAAAATTAGGTGACAGGTCAAGAAGAACAACGGAAAGAACGGAAATAACGGAAAGAACCTCCAGAGAGACAGAAAGATACGGCAAAAAATTAGGTGACAGGTCAAGAAGAACAACCGAAATAACAGAAAAAACCAAAATAACGGAAATAATAACAGAAATAACAGAAATAATAACGGAAATAGCGGAAAAAATAGCAGGAATAATAACAGAAAAAAATAACGGAAATAATAACGGAAATAACGGATATAACAGAAATAACGGAAATAACCTCCACAGAGACAGAAACATACGGCAGAAAAATAGGTGACGGGTCAAGAACAACAACGGAAAAAACGGAAAGAACCGAAATAACGGAAATAAGAACGGAAATAACATAAAAAAATAACGGACATAATAACGGAAAAAACTTAAATAACAAAAAGAACCTCCAAAGAGGCAGAAACATACGGCAGAAAATTAGGTGACAGGTCAAGAAGAACAACGGAAAGAACAGAAATAACGGAAAGAACCTCCAGAGAGAAACATACAGCAGAAAATTAGGTGACAGGTGAAGAACAACAACGGAAAGAACGGAAAGAACGGAAAAAACGGAAATAACGGAAATAACGGAAAATACGGAAATAATAACGGAAATAACAGAAATAACCTCCACAGAGACAGAAACATACAGCAGAAAATTAACTGACAGGTCAAGAACAACAACAGAAATAACGGAAATAAAGGAAATAACGGAAATAACCTCCGAAAGACATAAACATACAGCAGAAAATTAGGTGACACGTCAAGAAGAACAACGGAAAAAATGGAAATAACGGAAAGAACCTCCAGAGAGAAAGAAACATACGGCAAAAAATAAGGTGACAGGTCAAGAAGAACAACCGAAATAACAGAAAAAACCAAAATAACGGAAATAATAACGGAAATAACAGAAATAATAACAGAAATAGCGGAAAAAGTAACAGGAATAATAACAGAAAAAAATAACAGAAATAATAACGGAAATAACGGATATAACAGAAAAAACGGAAATAACCTCCACAGAAACAGAAACAAACTGCAGAAAAATAGGTGACGGGTCAAGAACAGCAACGGAAAGAACGGAAAGAACCGAAATAACGGAAATAATAACGGAAATAACAGAAAAAAATAACGGAAATAATAACGGAAAGAACTTAAATAACAAAAAGAACCTCCAGAGAGACGGAAACATACGGCAGAAAATTAGGTGACAGGTCAAGAACAAAAACACAAATAAATGAAATAACGGAAATAATGGAAATAACGGAAATAACAGAAATATCGGAAATAATCTCCACAGAGACAGAAACGTACAGCAGAAAATGAAATGACAGGTCAAGAGCAACAACGGAAGTAACGGAAATAAAGGAAATAACGGAATTAACCTCTGAAAGACGGAAACATACAGCAGAAAATTAGGTGACAGGTCTAGAACAACAACGGAAAGATCAGAAAGAACAGAAATAACGGAAATAATAACGGAAATAGCAGAAAAAAATAACGGAAATAGTAACGGAAATAACGGAAATAACGGAATGGAAATCCAGAGAGACAGAAACAAATGGCAGAAAATTAGGTGACAGGTCAAGAACAAAAACACAAATAAATGAAATAACGGAAATAATGGAAATAACGGAAATAACAGAAATATCAGAAATAATCTACACATAGACAGAAACTTACTGCAGAAAATTAACAGACAGGTCAAGAACAACAACGGAAATAACGGAAATAAAGGAAATAACGGAAATAACCTCCGAAAGACAGAAACATACAGCAGAAAATTAGATGACAGGTGAAGAACAACAACGGAAAGAACAGAAATAACGGAAAGAACCTCCAGAGAGACAGAAACATACGGCAGAAAATTAGGTGACAGGTCAAGAACAACAATGTAAAGAACGGAAATAACTACGGAAATTACAACCGAAAGACAGAAACATAGGGCAAAAAATTAGGTGACAGGTAAGGAACATCAACGGAAATAACGGAAATAAACACCGAAAGACAGAATCATACGGCAGAAAATTAAGTGACAGGTCAAGAACAACAACGGAAATAACGGAAATAACGGAAATAACAGAAATAACCTCCGAAAGACAGAAACATACGGCAGAAAATTAGGTGACAGGTCAAGAACAACAACGGGAATAACGGAAATAACGAAAATAAGGAAAATAACAGAAATAACGGAAAGAACGGAAAGAACAGAAAGAACAGAAAGAATGGAAAATACGGAAATAATAACGGAAATAACGGAAATAACCTCCACAGGGACAGAAACATACAGCAGAAAATTAACTGACAGGTCATGAACAACAACAGAAATAACGGAAATAAAGGAAATAACGGAAATAACCTCCGAAAGGCATAAACATACAGCAGAAAATTAGTTGACAGGTCAAGAAGAACAATGGAAAGAACGGAAATAACGGAAAGAACCTCCAGAGAGAAAGAAAAATACGGCAAAAAATTTGGTGAGAGGTCAAGAAGAACAACCGAAATAACAGAAAAAACCAAAATAACGGAAATAATAACGGAAATAACAGAAATAATAACGGAAATAGCGGAAAAAATAACGGGAATACTAAGAGAAAAAAATAACGGAAATAGTAACGGAAATAACGGATATAACAGAAATAACGGAAATAACCTCCACAGAGACAGAAACATACTGCAGAAAATTAGGTGACAGGTGAAGAACAACAACGGAAAGAATAGAAATAACGGAAAGAACCTCCGAAACACATAAACATACAGCAGAAAATTAGGTGATAGGTCAAGAAGAACAACGGAAAGAACGGAAATAACGGAAAGAAGCTCCAGAGAGACAGAAACATACTGCAGAAAATTAGGTGAGAGGTCAAGAACAACAATGGAAAGAACGGAAATAACTACGGAAATAACAACCGAAAGACAGAAACATAGGGCAGAAAATTAGGTGACAGGTAAGGAACATCAACGGAAATAACGGAAATAAACACCGAAAGACGGAATCATACGGCAGAAAATTAAGTGACAGGTCAAGAACATCAACGGAAAGAACGGAAATTACGGAAAGAACAGAAATAACCTCCGAAAGACAGAAACATACGGCAGAAAATTAGGTGACAGGTCAAGAACAACAACGGAAAGAACGGAAATAACGGAAAGAACCACCAGAGAGACAGAAACATAGGGCAGAAAATTAGGTGACAGGTCAAGAACAACAACGGAAATTACGGAAATATCGGAAATAATGGAAATAACAGAAATAACGGAAAGATCGGAAAGAACGGAAGGAACAGAAAGAACAGGAAGAACGGAAAATACGGAAATAATAACGGTAATAACGGAAATAACCTCCACAGGGCCAGAAACATGCAGCAGGAAATTAAATGACAGGTCTAGAACAACAACGGAAATAACGGAAATAACAACCGAAATAACCTCCGAAATACAGAAACATACAGCAGAAAATTAGGTGACAGGTGAAGAACAACAACGGAAAGAACAGAAATAACGGAAAGGACCTCCAGAGAGTCAGAAACATACGACAAAAAATTAGGTGACAGGTCAAGAACAACAACGGAAAGAACGGAAATAACGGAAAGAACCTCCAGAGAGACAGAAAGATACGGCAAAAAATTAGGTGACAGGTCAAGAAGAACAACCGAACTAACAGAAAAAACCAAAATAACGGAAATAATAACGGAAGCAACAGAAATAATAACGGAAATAACGGAAAAAATAACGTGAATACTAACAGCAAAAAATAACGGAAATAATAACTGAAATAACTGAAATAACAGAAATAACGGAAATAACTCCAGAGAGACAGAAACATATGGCAGAAAATTAAGCGACAGGTCAAGATCAACAACAGAAATAACGGAAATAACGAAAATAAAAGAAATAACCTCTGAAAGACAGAAACATACAACAGAAAATTAGGTGACAGGACAAGAACTACAACGGAAAGAACGGAAATAATGAAAATAACAGAAATAACGGAAAGAACGGAAAAAACGGAATTAACAGAAAAAACGGAAATAATAACGGAAATAACGGAAATAACGGAAATAACCTCCGAAAGACAGAAACATACAGCAGAAATTTAGATGACAGGTCAAGAACAACAACGGAAAGAACGGAAATAACCAAAATAACAGAAATAACGAAAATAACGGAAATAACGGAATTAACAGAAATAACGGAAAGAGTGGAAAGAACGGAAAGAACAGAAAGAACAGAAATAACGGAAAATATGGAAATAATAACGGAAATAACGGAAATAACCTCTACAGGGACAGAAACATACAGCAGGAAATTAGGTGACCGGTCAAGAATAACAACGGAAAGAACGGAAAGAACGGAAAGAACCTACGAAAGACAGTAACATACGGCAGAAAATTAAATGACAGGTCTAGAACAACAACGGAAATGACAGAAATAACGGAAATAATAACGGAAATAACAAAAATAATAACGCAAATAAGAACGGAAGTAAGAGCAGAAATAATGGAAATAATAACGGAAATAATAACCTAAATAACGGAAATAACAGAAATAACTGAAATAAACTCCACAGAGACAGAAACATACGGCAAAAAATTAAATGACAGGTCAAGAACAACGGAAATAACGGAAAAAACGGAAATAACCTCCGAAAGACAGAAACAAACGGCAGAAAATTAAATGACAGGTCTAGAACAACAACGGAAATAATGGAAATAACGGAAATAATGGAAATAGCCACCGAAAGACAGAAACATACAACAGAAAATTAGGTGACACGTCAAGAACAACAACACAAATAAATGAAATAACGGAAATAACGGAAATAACGGAAAGAACGGAAAGAACAGAAAGAACAGAAAGAACGGGAAATACGGAAATAATAACAGAAATAATGGAAATAATCTCCACAGAGACAGAAACTTACTGGAGAAAATTAAATGACAGGTCAAGAACAACAACGGAAATAACGGAAATAAAGGAAATAACGGAAATAACCTCTGAAACACAGAAACATACAGCCGAAAATTAGGTGACAGGTCAAGAACAACAACGGAAAGTACGGAAATAGTGGAAATAACCTCCAGAGAGACAGAAGCTTACGGCGGAATATTAAATGACAGGTCTAGAACAACAACGGAAAGAACGGAAAGAACGGAAATAACGGAAATAACCACCGAAAGACAGAAACATACGGCAGAAAATTAGGTGACAGGTCAAGAACAACAACGGAAAGAACGGAAATAACGGAAATAATGGAAAGATCGGAAAGAACCAAAGGAACAGAAAGAACAGAAAGAACGGAAAATACGGAAATAATAACGGTAATAACGGAAATAACCTCCACAGAGAAAGAAACATACAGCAGAAAATTTAATGACAGGTCTAGAACAACAACGGAAATAACGGAAATAACGGAAATAATGGAAATAACCTCCGAAAGACAAAAAAATACGGCAGAAAATTAGGTGACAGGTCAAGAACAACCACACAAATAAATGAAATAACGGAAATAATGGAAATAACGGAAATAATCTCCACAGAGACAGAAACGTACAGCAGAAAATAAAGTGACAGGTCAAGAACAACAACGGAAATAACGGAAATAATGGAAATAACGGAATTAACCTCCGAAAGACAGAAACATACAGCAGAAAATTAGGTGACAGGTGAAGAACAACAACGGAAAGATCAGAAAGAACAGAAATAACGGAAATAATAACGGAAATAGCAGAAAAAAATAACGGAAATAATAACGGAAATAACGGAAATAACGGAAAGAACCTCCAGAGAGACAGAAACATACGGCAGAAAATTAGGTGACAGGTCTAGAACAACAACGGACATAACGGAAATAACGGAAATAACGGAAAGAACCTCCAGAGAGACAGAAACATACGGCAGAAAATTAGGTGACAGGTCAAGAACAAAAACACAAATAAATGAAATAACGGAAATAATGGAAATAATGGAAATAACCGAAATATCAGAAATAACCTACACAGAGACAGAAACTTACTGCAGAAAATTAACTGAACGGTCAAGAACAACAACGGAAATAACAGAAATAAAGGAAATAACGGAAATAACCTCCGAAAGACAGAAACATACAGCAGAAAATTAACTGACAGGTGAAGAACAACAATGGAAATAACAGAAATAACGGAAAGAACCTCCAGAGAGTCAGAAACATACGACAAAAAATATGGTGACAGGTCAAGAAGAACAACAAAAAGAAAGGAAATAACGGAAAGAACCTCCAGAGAGACAGAAACATACAGCAGAAAATAAGGTGACAGGTCAAGAAGAACAACGGAAAGAACGGAAATAACGGAAAGAACCTCCAGAGAGACAGAAACGTACGGCAGAAATAAAGTGACAGGTCAAGAACAACAACGGAAAGAACAGAAATAACGGAAAGAACCTCCAGAGAAACAGAAACATACGGCAAAAAATTAGGTGACAGGTCAAGAAGAACAACGGAAATTACAGAAAAAACCAAAATAACGGAAATAATAATGGAAATAACAGAAATAATAACGGAAATAATGGAAAAAATAACGGGAATAATAACAGAAAAATATAACGGAAATAATAATGGAAATAACGGATATAACAGAAATAACGGAAATAACCTCCAGAGAGACAGAAACATACGGCAGAAAATTAGGTGACGGGTCAAGAACAACAACGGAAAGAACGGAAATAACTACGGAAATAAACACCGAAAGACAGAAACATAGGGCAGAAAATTAGGTGACAGGTAAAGAACATCAACGGAAATAACGGAAATTAACACCGAAAGACAGAATCATACGGCAGAAAATTAAGTGACAGGTCAAGAACAACAACGGGAATAAAGGAAATAACGAAAATAAGGAAAATAACAGAAAGAACGGAAAGAACGGAAAGAACAGAAAGAACAGAAAGAACAGAAAATACGGAAATAATAACGGAAATAACGGAAATAACCTCCACAGGGACAACAACATACAGCAGAAAACTAAATGACAGGTCTAGAACAACAACGGAAATAACGGAAATAATGGAAATAATGGAAATAACCTCCGAAAGTCAGAAACATACGGCAGAAAATTAGGTGACAGGTCAAGAACAAAAACACAAATAAATGAAATAACGGAAATAACGGAAATAGCGGAAAGAACGGAAATATCGGAAATAATCTCCACAGAGACAGAAACATACGGCAGAAAATGAAATGACAGGTCAAGAACAACAACGGAAATAACGGAAATAATGGAAATAACGGAATTAACCTCCGAAAGACAGAAACATACAGCAGAAAATTAGGTGACAGGTGAAGAACAACAACGGAAAGATCAGAAAGAACAGAAATAACGGAAATAATAATGGAAATAGCAGAAAAAAATAACGGAAATAATAACGGAAATAACGGAAAGAACCTCCAGAGAGACAGAAACAAACGGCAGAAAATTAGGTGACAGGTCTAGAACAACAACAGACATAACGGAAATAACGGAAGTAATGGAAATAACCTCCAGAGAGACAGAAACAAATGGCAGAAAATTAGGTGACAGGTCAAGAACAAAAACACAAATAAATGAAATAACGGAAATAATGGAAATAACGGAAATAACAGAAATATCAGAAATAACCTACACAGAGACAGAAACTTACTGCAGAAAATTAACTGACAGGTTAAGAACAACAACGGAAATAACAGAAATAAAGGAAATAACGGAAATAACCTCCGAAAGACAGAAACATACAGCAGAAAATTAGGTGACAGGTGAAGAAGAACAACGGAAAGAACAGAAATAACGGAAAGGACCTCCAGAGAGTCAGAAACATACGACAAAAAATATGGTGACAGGTCAAGAAGAACAACGGAAAGAACGGAAATAACGGAAAGAACCTCCAGAGAGACAGAAAGATACGGCAAAAAATTAGGTGACAGGTCAAGAAGAACAACCGAAATAACAGAAAAAACCAAAATAACGGAAATAATAACAGAAATAACAGAAATAATAACGGAAATAGCGGAAAAAATAGCAGGAATAATAACAGAAAAAAATAACGGAAATAATAACGGAAATAACGGATATAACAGAAATAACGGAAATAACCTCCACAGAGACAGAAACATACGGCAGAAAAATAGGTGACGGGTCAAGAACAACAACGGAAAAAACGGAAAGAACCGAAATAACGGAAATAAGAACGGAAATAACATAAAAAAATAACGGACATAATAACGGAAAAAACTTAAATAACAAAAAGAACCTCCAAAGAGGCAGAAACATACGGCAGAAAATTAGGTGACAGGTCAAGAAGAACAACGGAAAGAACAGAAATAACGGAAAGAACCTCCAGAGAGAAACATACAGCAGAAAATTAGGTGACAGGTGAAGAACAACAACGGAAAGAACGGAAAGAACGGAAAAAACGGAAATAACGGAAATAACGGAAAATACGGAAATAATAACGGAAATAACAGAAACAACCTCCACAGAGACAGAAACAGACAGCAGAAAATTAACTGACAGGTCAAGAACAACAACAGAAATAACGGAAATAAAGGAAATAACGGAAATAACCTCCGAAAGACATAAACATACAGCAGAAAATTAGGTGACACGTCAAGAAGAACAACGGAAAAAATGGAAATAACGGAAAGAACCTCCAGAGAGAAAGAAAAATACGGCAAAAAATTTGGTGAGAGGTCAAGAAGAACAACCGAAATAACAGAAAAAACCAAAATAACGGAAATAATAACGGAAATAACAGAAATAATAACAGAAATAGCGGAAAAAGTAACAGGAATAATAACAGAAAAAAATAACAGAAATAATAACGGAAATAACGGATATAACAGAAAAAACGGAAATAACCTCCACAGAAACAGAAACAAACTGCAGAAAAATAGGTGACGGGTCAAGAACAGCAACGGAAATAACGGAAAGAACCGAAATAACGGAAATAATAACGGAAATAACAGAAAAAAATAACGGAAATAATAACGGAAAGAACTTAAATAACAAAAAGAACCTCCAGAGAGACAGAAACATACAGCAGAAAATTAGGTGACAGGTCAAGAACAACAACGGAAAGAACGGAAATAAGGAAAATAACAGAAATAACGGAAATAACCTCCACAGGGACAGAAACATACGGCAGAAAATTAAATGACAGGTCTAGAACAACAACGGACATAACGGAAATAACGGAAATAATGGAAATAACCTCCAGAGAGACGGAAACATACGGCAGAAAATTAGGTGACAGGTCAAGAACAAAAACACAAATAAATGAAATAACGGAAATAATGGAAATAACGGAAATAACAGAAATATCGGAAATAATCTCCACAGAGACAGAAACGTACAGCAGAAAATGAAATGACAGGTCAAGAGCAACAACGGAAGTAACGGAAATAAAGGAAATAACGGAATTAACCTCTGAAAGACGGAAACATACAGCAGAAAATTAGGTGACAGGTCTAGAACAACAACG
The DNA here is from genome assembly GCF_016699485.2 of Gallus gallus. Classification (NCBI taxonomy): domain Eukaryota; kingdom Metazoa; phylum Chordata; class Aves; order Galliformes; family Phasianidae; genus Gallus; species Gallus gallus. Next base: position 83,272,534 of record NC_052532.1, read on the forward strand.
GAAAGATCAGAAAGAACAGAAATAACGGAAATAATAACGGAAATAGCAGAAAAAAATAACGGAAATAGTAACGGAAATAACGGAAATAACGGAATGGAAATCCAGAGAGACAGAAACATACGGCAGAAAATTAGGTGACAGGTCAAGAACAAAAACACAAATAAATGAAATAACGGAAATAATGGAAATAACGGAAATAACAGAAATATCAGAAATAATCTACACAGAGACAGAAACTTACTGCAGAAAATTAACAGACAGGTCAAGAACAACAACGGAAATAACGGAAATAAAGGAAATAACGGAAATAACCTCCGAAAGACAGAAACATACAGCAGAAAATTAGATGACAGGTGAAGAACAACAACGGAAAGAACAGAAATAACGGAAAGAACCTCCAGAGAGACAGAAACATACGGCAGAAAATTAGGTGACAGGTCAAGAACAACAATGTAAAGAACGGAAATAACTACGGAAATTACAACCGAAAGACAGAAACATAGGGCAAAAAATTAGGTGACAGGTAAGGAACATCAACGGAAATAACGGAAATAAACACCGAAAGACAGAATCATACGGCAGAAAATTAAGTGACAGGTCAAGAACAACAACGGAAATAACGGAAATAACGGAAATAACAGAAATAACCTCCGAAAGACAGAAACATACGGCAGAAAATTAGGTGACAGGTCAAGAACAACAACGGGAATAACGGAAATAACGAAAATAAGGAAAATAACAGAAATAACGGAAAGAACGGAAAGAACAGAAAGAACAGAAAGAATGGAAAATACGGAAATAATAACGGAAATAACGGAAATAACCTCCACAGGGACAGAAACATACAGCAGAAAATTAACTGACAGGTCATGAACAACAACAGAAATAACTGAAATAAAGGAAATAACGGAAATAACCTCCGAAAGGCATAAACATACAGCAGAAAATTAGTTGACAGGTCAAGAAGAACAATGGAAAGAACGGAAATAACGGAAAGAACCTCCAGAGAGAAAGAAAAATACGGCAAAAAATTTGGTGACAGGTAAAGAAGAACAACCGAAATAACAGAAAAAACCAAAATAACGGAAATAATAACGGAAATAACAGAAATAATAACGGAAATAGCGGAAAAAATAACAGGAATAATAACAGAAAAAAATAACAGAAATAATAACGGAAATAACGGATATAACAGAAATAACGGAAATAACCTCCACAGAGACAGAAACATACTGCAGAAAATTAGGTGACAGGTGAAGAACAACAACGGAAAGAATAGAAATAACGGAAAGAACCTCCGAAACACATAAACATACAGCAGAAAATTAGGTGATAGGTCAAGAAGAACAACGGAAAGAACGGAAATAACGGAAAGAAGCTCCAGAGAGACAGAAACATACTGCAGAAAATTAGGTGACAGGTCAAAAACAACAACAGAAAGAACGGAAATAACTACGGAAATAACAACCGAAAGACAGAAACATAGGGCAGAAAATTAGGTGACAGGTAAGGAACATCAACGGAAATAACGGAAATAAACACCGAAAGACGGAATCATACGGCAGAAAATTAAGTGACAGGTCAAGAACATCAACGGAAAGAACGGAAATTACGGAAAGAACAGAAATAACCTCCGAAAGACAGAAACATACGGCAGAAAATTAGGTGACAGGTCAAGAACAACAACGGAAAGAACGGAAATAACGGAAAGAACCACCAGAGAGACAGAAACATAGGGCAGAAAATTAGGTGACAGGTCAAGAACAACAACGGAAATTACGGAAATATCGGAAATAATGGAAATAACAGAAATAACGGAAAGATCGGAAAGAACGGAAGGAACAGAAAGAACAGGAAGAACGGAAAATACGGAAATAATAACGGTAATAACGGAAATAACCTCCACAGGGCCAGAAACATGCAGCAGGAAATTAAATGACAGGTCTAGAACAACAACGGAAATAACGGAAATAACAACCGAAATAACCTCCGAAATACAGAAACATACAGCAGAAAATTAGGTGACAGGTGAAGAACAACAACGGAAAGAACAGAAATAACGGAAAGGACCTTCAGAGAGTCAGAAACATACGACAAAAAATTAGGTGACAGGTCAAGAACAACAACGGAAAGAACGGAAATAACGGAAAGAACCTCCAGAGAGACAGAAAGATACGGCAAAAAATTAGGTGACAGGTCAAGAAGAACAACCGAACTAACAGAAAAAACCAAAATAACGGAAATAATAACGGAAGCAACAGAAATAATAACGGAAATAACGGAAAAAATAACGTGAATACTAACAGAAAAGAATAACGGAAATAATAACTGAAATAACTGAAATAACAGAAATAACGGAAATAACTCCAGAGAGACAGAAACATATGGCAGAAAACTAAGCGACAGGTCAAGATCAACAACAGAAATAACGGAAAAAAACGAAAATAACAGAAATAACCTCTGAAAGACAGAAACATACAACAGAAAATTAGGTGACAGGTCAAGAACTACAACAGAAAGAACGGAAATAATGAAAATAACAGAAATAACGGAAAGAACGGAAAAACGGAATTAACAGAAAGAACGGAAATAATAACGGAAATAACGGAAATAACGGAAATAACCTCCGCAGGGACAGAAACATACAGCAGGAAATTAGGTGACAGGTCGAGAATAACAACGGAAAGAACGGAAAGAACAGAAAGTACCTCCAGAGTGACAGAAACATACGGCAAAAAATTAGGTGACAGGTCAAGAATAAGAACAGAAAGAAAGGAAAGAACGGAAAGAACCTCCAGAGAGACAGAAACATACGGCAAAAAATTAGGTGAAAGGTCAAGAAGAACAACCGAAATAACAGAAAAAACCAAAATAACGGAAATAATAACGGAAATAACAGAAATAATAACGGAAATAGCGGAAAAAATAACGGGAATACTAAGAGAAAAAAATAACGGAAATAGTAACGGAAATAACGGATATAACTGAAATAACCGAAATAACTCCACAGAGACAGAAACATACGGCAGAAAATTAGGTGACAGGTCAAGAACAACAACGGAAATAACGGAAATAACGGAAATAACAGTAATAACCGCCGAAAGACAGTAACATACGGCAGAAAATTAGGTGACAGGTGAAGAACAACAACGGAAATAACAGAAAAAAACAAAATAACGGAAATAGTAACGGAAATACCAGAAACAATTACGGAAATACAAAAAAATAATAAGGCAAATAAGAACGGAAATAAGAGCAGAAATAATGGAAATAATAACGGAAATAATAACCTAAATAACGGAAATAACAGAAATAACGGAAATAACCTCCAGAGAGACAGAAACATACGGCAGAACATTTGGTGACAGGTCAAGAACAGCAACGGAAAGAACGGAAATAACGGAAATAACCACCGAAAGACAGAAACATACGGCAGAAAATTAGGTGACAGGTCAAGAACAACAACGGAAAGAACGGAAAGAACGGAAAGAACCTCCACAGGCACAGAAACATACGGCAAAAAATTAGGTGTCAGGTCAAGAAGAACAACCGAAATAACAGAAAAAACCAAAATAACGGAAATAATAACGGAAATAACAGAAATAATAACGGAAATAGCGGAAAAAATAACGGGAATACTAACAGAAAAAAATAACGGAAATAATAACGGAAATAACGGATATAACGGAAATAACGGAAATATCTCCACTTAGACAGAAACATGCGGCAGAAAATTAGGTGACGGGCCAAGAACAACAACGGAAATAACGGAAATAACGGAAATAAAGAAAATAACATAAATAACTGAAAGAACGGAAAGAACGGAAGGAACAGAAAGAACGGAAATAATAACAGAAATAACGGAAATTACCTCCGCAGGGACAGAAACATAAAGCAGGAAATTTGGTGACAGGTCAAGAATAACAACGGAAAGAACGGAAAGAACGGAAATAACGGAAAGAACCTCCAGAGAGACAGAAACATACGGCAGAAAATTAGGTGACAGGTCAAGAAGAAGAACCGAAATAACAGAAAAAAACAAAATAACGGAAATAATAACGGAAATAAAAAAAATAATAACGCAAAAAGAACGGAAATAAGAGCAGAAATAACGGAAATAATAACGGAAATAATAACCTAAATAACGGAAATTACAGAAATAACGGAAATAACCTCCACAGAGACGGAAACGTACGGCAGAAAATTAGGTGACAGGTCAAGAACAACAACGGAAAGAATGGAAATAACGGAAAGAACCTCCAGAGAGACAGAAACATATGGCAGAAAATTAGGTGACAGGTCAAGAAGAAGAACCGAAATAACAGAAAAAAACAAAATAACGGAAATAATAACGGAAATAAAAAAAATAATAACGCAAAAAGAACGGAAATAAGAGCAGAAATAACGGAAATAATAACGGAAATAATAACCTAAATAACGGAAATTACAGAAATAACGGAAATAACCTCCACAGAGACGGAAACGTACGGCAGAAAATTAGGTGACAGGTCAAGAACAACAACGGAAAGAATGGAAATAACGGAAAGAACCTCCAGAGAGACAGAAACATATGGCAGAAAATTAGGTGACAGGTCAAGAACAACAACGGAAAGAACGGAAAGAACAGAAATAACCACCGAAAGACAGAAACATAGGGCAGAAAAGTAGGTGACAGGTCAAGAACAACAACGGAAATTACGGAAATATCGGAAATAATGGAAATAACAGAAATAACGGAAAGATCGGAAAGAACGGAAGGAACAGAAAGAACAGGAAGAACGGAAAATACGGAAATAATAACGGAAATAACGGAAATCACCTCCACAGGGACAGAAACATGCAGCAGGAAATTAGGTGACAGGTCAAGAATAACAACGGAAAGAACGGAAAGAACGGAAAGTACCTCCAGAGAGACAGAAAAATACGGCAAAAAATTAGGTGACAGGTCAAGAATAAGAACAGAAATAAAGGAAAGAACGGAAAGAACGGAAAGAACCTCCAGAGAGACAGAAACATACGGCAAAAAATTAGGTGAAAGGTCAAGAAGAACAACCGAAATAACAGAAAAAACCAAAATAACGGAAATAATAACGGAAATAACAGAAATAATAACGGAAATAGCGGAAAAATAAACGGGAATACTAACAGAAAAATATAACGGAAATAATAACGGAAATAATAACGGAAATAACGGATATAACAGAAATAACGGAAATAACTCCACAGAGACAGAAAATTACGACAGACAATTAAGTGACAGGTCAAGAACAAAAACAGAAATAATGGAAATAACGGAAATAACGAAAATAACAGAAATAACCTCCGAAAGACAGAAACATACGGCAGAAAATTAACTGACAGATCAAGAACAACAACGGAAATAACAGAAAAAAACTGGAATAACGGAAATAATAATGGAAATAACAGAAAAAGTTAAGGGAAATAATGACGGAAATAACGGAAATAACAGAAAGAACCACAAGAGAGACAGAAACATACGGCAGAAATTTAAATGAAAGGTCTAGAACAACAATGGAAATAACTGAAATAACGGAAATAATGGAAATAACAGAAAAAACCTCCACAGAGACAGAAACATACAACAGAAAATTAAATGAAAGGTGTAGAACAACAATGGAATTAACGGAAATAACCGAAATAACCGAAATAACGGAAATAACCTCGAGAGAGACAGAAACTTACGGCAGAAAATTAACTGACAGGTCAAGAACAACAACGGAAAGAACGGAAATAACAGAAAGAACCTCCAGAGAGACAGAAACATATGGCAGAAAATTAGGTGACAGGTCAAGAACAACAACGGAAAGAACGGAAAGAACGGAAATAACCACCGAAAGAGAGAAACATACAACAGAAAATTAGGTGACAGGTGAAGAACAACAACGGAAAGAACAGACAGAACCGAAATAACAAAAATAATTACGGAAATAACAGAAACAATAACTGAAATAATAACGGAAATAACGGAACTAACGGAAAGAACCTCCAGAGAGACAGAAACATACGGCAGAAAATTAGGTGACAGGTCAAGAACAACAACGGAAATTACGGAAATAACGGAAATAATGGAAAGAACGGAAATAATGGAAAGATCGGAAAGAACGGAAGGAACAGAAAGAACAGAAAGAACTGAAAATACGGAAATAATAACGGTAATAACGGAAATAACCTCCACAGAGACAGAAACATACAGAAGAAAATTTAATGACAGGTCTAGAACAACAACGGAAATAACGGAAATAACGGAAATAATGGAAATAACCTCCGAAAGACAGAAAAATACCACAGAAAATTAGGTGACAGGTCAAGAACAACAACACAAATAAATGAAATAACGGAAATAACGGAAATAACGGAAATAATCTCCACAGAGACAGAAACGTACGGCAGAATATTAGGTGACAGGTCAAGAACAGCAACGGAAATAACGGAAATAAAGGAAATAACGGAAATAACGGAAAGAATGGAAAAAAGGAAGGAACAGAAAGAACGGAAATAATAACGGAAATAACGGAAATTACCTCCGCAGGGACGGAAACATACAGGAGGAAATTAGGTGACAGGTCAAGAATAACAACGGAAAGAATGGAAAGATCGGGAAGAACCTCCAGAGAGACAGAAAAATACTGCAGAAAATTAGGTGACAGGTGAAGAACAACAACGGAAATAACAGAAAAAAACAAAATAATGGAAATAATAACGGAAATAACAGAAACAATAACGGAAATAAAAAAAATAATAACGCAAATAAGAACGGAAATAAGAGCAGAAATAATGGAAATAATAACGGAAATAATAACCTAAATAACGGAAATAACAGAAATAACGGAAATAACCTCCAGAGAGACAGAAACATACGGCAGAAAATTAGGTGACAGGTCAAGAACAAAAACGGAAATAACAGAAATAATAACGGAAATAACAGAATTAACCACCGAAAGACAGAAACATACAACAGAAAATTTGGTGACAGGACAAGAACAAAAACGGAAAAAACAGAAAAAAACAAAATAACAGAAATAATAACGGAAATAACGGAAATAACGGAAATATCCTCAAAAGACAGAAACATACAGCATAAAATTAGGTGACACGTCAAGAACAACAACGGAAAGAATGGAAAGAAGCAAAATAACGGAAATAATAAGGGAAATAACGGAAAAAAATAACGGAAATACTAACGGAAATAACGGAAATAACCTCCAGAGAGACAGAAGTATACGGCAGAAAATTAGGTAACAGGTCAAGAACAAAAACGGAAATAACGGAAATAACGGAAATAACAGAAGTAACCACCGAAAGACAGAAACATACAACAGAAAATTTCGTGACAGTTCAAGAACAACAACGGAAATAACGGAAATAACAGAAAAAACGGAAATAACGGAAATAACAGAAATAACGGAAAGAACGGAAAAACGGAAAGAACAGAAAAAACGAAAATAATAACGGAAGTAACAGAAATAACCTCCACAAGAACAGAAACATACAGCAGGAAATTAGTTGGCAGGTCAAGAATAGCAACGGAAGGAACGGAAAGAACGGAAAGAACCTAAAGAGAGACATAAACATACGACAGAAAATTAGGTGACAGGTTAAGAACAGCAATGGAAATAACAGAAAAAAACGAAATAATGGAAATAATAACGGAAATAATAACCTAAATAACGGAAATAACATAAATAACGGAAATAACCTCCACAGAGACAGAAACATAGGGCAGAAAATTAAATGACAGGTCTAGAACAACAACAGAAAGAACGGAAATAACGGAAAGAACCTCCAGGGTAACAAAAACATACGGCAGAAAATTAGGTGACAGGTCAAGAACAACAACGGAAATAATGGAAATAACGGAAATAACGGAAATATCCTCCAAAAGAAAGAAACATACGGCAGAAAATTAGGCGACAGGTCAAGAACAACAACGGAAAGAACACAAAGAACGGAAATAACGGAAATAATAACATAAATAACAGAAAAAAATAACGGAAATAATAACGGAAATAACGGAAATAACCACCGAAAGACAGAAACATACAGCAGAAAATTAGGTGACAGATCAAGAACAACAACGGAAATTACGGAAATAACGGAAATAATGGATATAACAGAAATAACGGAAAGAACGGAAAGAACAGAAAGACCAGAAAGAACGGAAAATACGGAAATAATAACGGTAATAACAAAAATAACCTCCACAAGGACAGAAACATTCAGCAGAAAATTAAATTACAGGTCTAGAACAACAACGGACAGAACGGAAAGAACGGAAATAATGTAAATAACCTCCGAAAGACAGAAAAATACGGCAGAAAATTAGGTGACAGGTCAAGACAAACAACACAAATAAATGAAATAGCGGAAATAACAAAAATAACGGAAATAACGGAAAGAATCTCCACAGAGACAGAAACTTACATCAGAAAATTAACTGACAGGTCAAGAACAACAACGGAAATAACGGAAATAATGGAAATAACCTCCGAAAGACAGAAACATACAGCAGAAAATTAGGTGACAGGTCAAGAACAACAACGGAAAGAACGGAAAGAACGGAAAGAACCTCCAGAGAGACAGAAAGATACGGCAAAAAATTAGGTGACAGGTCAAGAAGAACAGCCGAAATAACAGAAAAAACCAATGTAACGGAAATAATAACAGAAATAATAATGGAAATAGCGGAAAAAATAACGGGAATAATAACAGAAAAAAATAACGGAAATAATAACGGAAATAACAGATATAACAGAAATAACGGAAACAACTCCACAGAGACAGAAACATACGGCAGAAAATTAAGTGAAAGGTCAAGAACAACAACGGAAATAATGGAAATAATAACGGTAATAACGGAAATAACCTCCATAGAGACAGATACATACGGCAGAAAATTAGGTGACAGGTCAAGAACAACAACGGAAAGAACGGAAATAATGGAAATAACGGAAATAACCCCCGAAAGACAGAAACATACGGCAGAAAATTAGGACACAGGCCAAGAACAACGACGGAAATAACGGAAATAAAAGAAATAACGAAAATAACAGAAATAACGGAAAGAACGGAAAAACGGAAAGAACAGAAAGGACGGAAATAATAACGGAAATAACGGAAATAACCTCCACAGGGACAGAAACATACAGCAGGAAATTAGGTGACTTGTCAAGAATAACAAAAGAAATAACGGAAAGAACAGAAAGAACCTCCAGAGAGACAGAAACCTTCGGCAGAAAATTAGGTGACAGGTGAAGAACAACAACGGAAATAACAGAAAAAATCGAAATAACGGAAATAATAACTGAAATAACAGAAATACTAACGGAAATAACAAAAATAATAACGCAAATAAGATCGGAAATAAGAGCAGAAATAATGGAAATAATAAAGGAAATAACGGAAATAACCTCCACAGAGACAGAAACATACGGCAGAAAATTAGGTGACAGGTCAAGAACAACATCGGAAATAACAAAAAGAACCAAAATAACAGAAATAATAACGGAAATAACAGAAAAAAATAACGGAAATAATAACAGAAATAATGGAAATAAACACCGAAAGACAGAAACATACGGGAGAAAAATTAGGTGACATGTCAAGAACATCAACGGAAATTATAGAAATAAAGGAAATAATGGAAATAACAGAAATAACGGAAAGAACGGAAAGAACGGAAAGAACAGAAAGAACGGACAATACGGAAATAATAACGGTAATAACGGAAATAACCTCCACAGGGACAGAAACATACGGCAGAAAATTAGGTGACAGGTCAAGAACAACTACGGAAAGAACGGAAATAAAGGAAATAACCTCCGAAAGACAGAAAAATACGGCAGAAAATTAGGTGACAGGTCAAGAACAACAACGGAAATAACGGAAATAACTATGGAAATAACGGAAATAACGGAAATAACCTCCACAGAGACAGAAACTTACGGCCGAAAATTAACTGACAGGTCAAGAACAACAACGGAAATAACAGAAAAAAAGTGGAATAACGGAGATAATAATGGAAATAAGAGAAAAAATTAAGGGAAATAATAACGGAAATAACGGAAAGAACCACCAGAGAGACAGAAACATGCGGCAGAAAATTAGGTGACAGGTCAAGAACAACAACGGAAATAACGGAAATAACGGAAATAACGGAAAAAACAAAAATAACGGAAAGAACGGAAAGAACAGAAAGAACGGAAAGAACGGAAATAATAACGGTAATAACAGAAATAACCTCCAGAGGGACAGAAACATACGGCAGAAAATTAGGTGTCAGGTCAAGAACAACAACGGAAAGAACGGAAAGAACGGAAATAACGGAAATAACGGAAATGACCTCCGAAAGACAGACAAATATGGCAGAAAATTAGGTGACAGGTCAAGAACAACAACGGAAAGAACGGAAATAACGGATATAAAGGAAATAACGGAAATGACCTCCGAAAGACAGAAAAATACAGCAGAAAATTAGGTGACAGGTCAAGAACAACAATGGAAATAACAGAAATAACAAAAATAACAAAAATAACCTCCACAGAGACAGAAACTTACAGCAGAAAATTAAATGACAGGTCTAGAACAGCTACGGAAATAACGGAAATAACGGAAATAACTATGGAAATAACGGAAATAACGGAAATAACCTCCACAGAGACAGAAACTTACGGCAGAAAATTAACTGACAGGTCAAGAACAACAACGGAAATAACAGAAAAAAAATGGAATAACGGAAATAATAATGGATATAACAGAAAAAATAAACGGAAATAATAACGGAAATAACGGAAATAGCGGAAAGAACCTCCACAGGGACAGAAACATACAGCAGAAAATTAAATGAAAGGTCTAGAACAACAATGGAAATAAATGAACAAATGGAAATAACGGAAATAACCTCCACAGAGACAGAAACATACAACAGAAAATTAAATGAAAGGTCTAGAACAACAATGGAAATAATGGAAATAACGGAAATAACGGATATAACAGAAATAACGGAAATAACTCCACAGAGACAGAAACATACTTCAGAAAATTAAGTGACAGGTCAAGAACAACAACGGAAATAACGGAAATAATAACGGTAATAACGGAAATAAACTCCAGAGAGACAGAAACGTACGGCAGAAAATTAGGTGACAGGTCTAGAACAACAACGGAAATAACGGAAATAACGGAAAGAACCTCCAGAAAGACAGAAACATACAGCAGAAAATTAGGTGACAGGTCAAGAACAACAACGGAAATAACGGAAATAATGGAAATAACCACCGAAAGACAGAAACATAGGGCAGAAAATTAGGTGACAGGACAAGAACAACAACGGAAAGAAAGGAAATAACGGAAAGTACCTCCAGAGGGACAGAAACATACGGCAGAAAATTAGGTGTCAGGTCAAGAACAACAACGGAAATAACGGAAATAACAGAAAAAGGAAAATAACAGAAATAACAGAAAGAACGGAAAGAACGGAAAGAACAGAAAGTACAGAAAGAACGGAAAATACAGAAATAATAACGGAAATAACGGAAATAACCTCCACAGGGAAAGAAACATATGGCAGAAAATTAAATGACAGGTCTAGAACAACAATGGAAATAACAGAAAAATCCGAATAAAGGGAAATAATAACGGAAATAACAGAAAAAAATAACGGAAATAATAACGGAAATAACGGAAATAATAACAGAAATAACAAAAATTATAACGCAAATAAGAACGGAAATAAGAGCAGAAATAATGGAAATAATAACGGAAATAATAACCTAAATAACGGAAATAAAAGAAATAATGGAAATAACCTCCACAGAGACAGAAACATGCGGCAGAAATTTAAGTGACAGGTCAAGAACAACAACGGAAATAACGCAAATAACGGAAATACCGGAAATAACCTCCGAAAGACAGAAACATACAAAAAAAAATTAACTGACAGTTCAAGAACAACAACGGAAATAACGGAAATAATGGAAATAACGGAAATACCCTCCTCAGAGACAGAAACTTACGGCTGAAAATTAACTGACAGGTCAAGAACAACAACGGAAATAACTGAAATAACAGAAATAACCTCCGAAAGACAGAAACATACGGCAGAAAAATAGGTGACAGGTCTAGAACAACAACGGAAATAACGGAAATAACGGAAATGATGGAAATAACGAAAATAACAAAAATAACGGAAAGAATGGAAAGAACGGAAAGAACAGAAAGTATAGAAAGAACAAAAAATACGGAAATAATAACGGAAATAACGGAAATGAACTCCATAGGGACAGAAACATACAGCAGAAAATTAGGTGACAGGTCAAGAATACCAACGGAAAGAACGGAAAGAACCTCCAGAGAGACAGAAACATACGGCAGAAAATTAGGTGACAGGTCAAGAACAACAAAGGAAAAAACTGAAATAACGGAAATAACAGAAATAACGGAAATAACGGAAATAACCTCTGAAAAACAGAAACATACGGCAGAAATTTAGGTGACAGGTCAAGAACAAGCACGGAAAGAACGGAAAGAACAGACAGAACCTCCAGAGAGACAGAAACATACGGCAGAAAATTAGGTGACAGGTCAAGAACAACAACGGAAATAACGGAAAGAATGGAAAGAACGGAAATAACCACCGAAAAACAGAAACATACGGCCGAAAATTAGGAGACAGGTCTAGAACAACAACGGAAATAACGGAAAGAATTGAAAGAATGGAAATAACCACCGAAAAACAGAAACATACGGCCGAAAATTAGGAGACAGGTCTAGAACAACAACGGAAATAACAGAAATAACGGAAATAACAAAAATAACAGAAATAACGAAAAGAACGGAAAGAACAGAAAGTACGGAAAGAATAGAAAGAACGGAAAATATGGAAATAATAACGGAAAAAAAACGGAAAAAACCTCTAAAGGGACAGAAACATACAGCAAAAAATTAGGTGACAGGTCAAGAATAACAACGGAAAGAACGGAAAGAACGGAAAAAACGGAAAGAACCTCCACAGAGACAGAAACATACGGCAGAATATTAGGTGACAGGTCAAGAACAGCAACAGAAATAACAGAAAAAAACGAAATAACGGAAATAATAACGCAAATAATAACGCAAATAAGAGCAGAAATAACGGAAATAATAACCTAAATAACGGAAATAACAGAAATAACGGAAATAACCTCCACAGAGACAGAAACATACGGAAGAAATTTAAGTGACAGGTCGAGAACAACAACGGAAACAACTGAAATAACTAAAATAAGAAAAATAACCTCCACAGAGACAGAAACTTACGGCAGAAAATTAAATGACAGGTCTAGAACAACTACGGAAATAACGGAAGTAACTACAGAAATAACGGAAATAACAGAAATAACCTCCACAGAGACCGAATCATACGGCAGAAATTTAAGTGACAGGTCAAGAACAACAACGGAAAGAACGGAAATAACGGAAATAACCTCCGAAAGACAGAAACATACGGCAAAAAATTAGGTGACAGGTCTAGAACAACAACGGAAATAACGGAAATAACGAAAATAACGGAAATAACGAAAATAACGAAAATAACGAAAATAACAGAAATAACGGAAATAACCGAAAAACGGAAAGAATAGAAAGAACGGAGAGAATAGAAAGGACGGAAAGAACAGAAAGGACGGTAACAACAGAAAGGACGGAAATAATAACGGAAATAACGGAAATAACCTCCACAGGGACAGAAATATAGAGCAGGAAAATAGGTGACAGGTCAAGAATAACAACGGAATGAACAGAAAGAACGGAAAGAACGGAAAGAATGGAAATAACGGAAAGAACCTCCAGAGAAACAGAAATATACGGCAGAAAATTAGGTGACGTGAAGAACAACAACGGAAATAACAGAAAAAAACGAAATAACGAAAATAATAACAGAAATAACAAAAATAATAACGGAAATAACAAAAATAATAACGCAAATAAGAACGGAAATAAGAGCAGAAATAATGGAAATAATAACGGAAATAATAACCTAAATAACGGAAATAACGGAAATAACAAAAATAACCTCCGAAAGACAGAAACATACGGGAAAAAATTAAATGACAGGTCTAGAACAACAACGGAAATAACGGAAATAACGGAAATAACGAAAATAACAAAAAAAACGGAAAGAATGGAAAGAACGGAAAGAACAGAAAGTACAGAAAGAACGGAAAATACGGAAATAATAACGGAAAAAAACGGAAATAACCTCTAAAGGGACAGAAACATACAGCTAAAAATTAGGTGACTGGTCAACAATAACAACGGAAAGAACGGAAAGAACGGAAAAAACGGAAAGAACCTCCACAGAGACAGAAACATACGGCAGAATATTAGGTGACAGGTCAAGAACAGCAACAGAAATAACAGAAAAAAACGAAATAACGGAAATAATAACGCAAATAATAACGCGAATAAGAGCAGAAATAACGGAAATAACGGAAATAACGGAAATAACCTCCAAAAGACAGAAACATACAGCAAAAAATTAAATGACAGGTCTAGAACAACAACGGAAATAACGGAAATAACGGAAATAACGGAAATAATAGCGGTAATAACGAAAATAACCTCCACAGGGAGAGAAACATACGGCAGAAAATTAAGTGACAGGTCTAGAACAACAACGGAAATAACGGAAATAACGGAAATAACGGAAATAATAGCGGTAATAACGAAAATAACCTCCACAGAGACAGAAACATACAGCAGAAAATTAAATGACAGGTCTAGAACAACAACGGAAATAACGGAAATAACTGAAATAACGGAAATAACAGAAATAACCTCGACAGAGACAGAAACTTACTGCAAAAAATTAACTGACAGGTCAAGAACAACAAAGGAAATAACGGAAATGATGGAAATAACCTCCGAAAGACAGAAACATACGGCAGAAAATTAGGTGACAGGTCAAGAACAACAACGAAAATAACGGAAATAACGAAAATAACGAAAATAACAAAAAAAAAAAAAACGGAAATAATGGAAAGAACGGAAAGAACAGAAAGTATAGAAAGAACGGAAAATGCGGAAATAATAACGGAAATAACGGAAATGAACTCCAGAGGGACAGAAACATACAGCAGAAAATTTGGTGACAGGTCAAGAATAACAACGGAATGAACGGAAGGAACGGAAAGAACGGAAATAACCTCTGAAAGACAGAAACATACGGCAGAAAGTTAGGTGACAGTTCAAGAACAAGCACGGAAAGAAAGGAAAGAACGGAAAGAACCTCCAGAGAGACAGAAACATACGGCAGAAAATTAGGCGACAGGTGAAGAACAACAACGGAAATAACAGAATAAAACGAAATAACGGAAATAATAGCGGAAATAACAGAAATAATAACAGAAATAACAAAAATAATAACGCAAATAAGAACGGAAATAAGAGCAGAAATCATGGAAATTATAACGGAAATAATAACCTAAATAAAGGAAATAAGAGAAATAACGGAAATAACCTCCGAAAGACAGAAACATACGGCAGAAAATTAACTGGCAGGTCAAGAACAACAACGGAAATAACGGAAATAACGGAAATAACGGAAATAACGGAAATAACGGGAATAACCTCGACAGAGACAGAAACTTACGGCAGAAAATTAACTGACAGGTCAAGAACAACAACGGAAATAACGGAAATAACCTCCGAAAGACAAAAACATACGGCAGAAAATTAAATGACAGGTCAAGAACAAACACGGAAATAACTGAAATAACGGAAATAACGGAAATAACCTCGACAGAGACAGAAACTTACGGCAGAAAATTAACTGACAGGTCAAAAATAACAACGGAAAGAACAGAAAGAACGGAAAGAACCTCCACAGAGACAGAAACTTATGGGAAAAAATTAGGTGACAGGTCAAGAAGAACAACGGAAATATCAGAAAAAAAATGAAATAACGGAAATAATAACGGAAATAACAGAAATAATAACGGAAATAACGGAAAAAAAATAATGGGAATAATAACGGAAATAACAAATATAACAGAAATAACGGAAATAACCTCCACAGAGACAGACATAAACGGCAGAAATTTAAGTGACTGGTCAAGAACAACAACGGAAATAAAGGAAATAACGGAAAGAACGGAAATAACCTCCGAAAGACTGAAACATACGGCAGAAAATTAGGTGACAGGTCAAGAACAGGAACGAAAAGAACGGAAAGAACCGAAATAACGGAAATAATAACGGAAATAACAGAAAAAAATAACGGAAATAATAACGGAAATAACGGAAATAACGGAAATAACGGAAAGAACCTCCACAGAGACAGAAACTTACGGCAGAAAAGTAGGTGACAGGTCACGAACAACAATGGAAATAACGGAAAGAACGAAAAGAACGGAAAGAACGGAAAGAACGCAAAGAACGCAAAGAACGCAAAGAACGGAAAGAACAGAAATAACCTCAAGAGAGACAGAAAAATACGGCAGAAAGTTAGGTGACTAGTCAAGAACAACAGCGGAGATAACAGGAAAAAAACGAAATAACGGTAATAATAATGGAAATAACAGAAATAATAATGGAAATAACGGAAATAATAACGGAAATAACGCAAATACGGAAATAACCTCCTCAGACACAGAAACATACGGCAGAATATTAAGTGACAGGTCAAGAACAACAACGGAAGTAACGGAAATAATGGAAATAACGGAAATTACCTCCACAGAGACAGAAACTTACGGCAGAAAATTAGGCGACAGGTCAAGAACAACAACGGAAATAACAGAAATAACGGAAATAACGGAAACAACCTCGGCAGAGACAGAAACTTACTGCAAAAAATTAACTGACAGGTCAAGAGCAACAATGGAAATAACAGAAATGATGGAAATAACCTCCAAAAGACAGAAACATACGGCAGAAAATTAAGTGACAGGTCTAGAACAACAACGGAAATAACGGAAATAACGGAAATAACGAAAATAACAAAAATAACGGAAAGAATGGAAAGAACGGAAAGAACAGAAAGTATAGAAAGAACGGAAAATACGGAAATAATAACGGAAATAACGGAAATGAACTCCAGAGGGACAGAAACATACAGCAGAGAATTAGGTGACAGGTCAAGAAAAACAATGGAAATAACAGAAAAAACTGGAATAATGGAAATAATAATGGAAATAACTGAAAAAAATAAGGGAAAAAATAACAGAAATAACGGAAATAACGCAAAGAACCTCCAGAGAGACAGAAACATACGGCAGAAAATTAACTGACAGGTCAAGAACAACAACAGAAATAAGGGAAATAACGAAAATAACGGAAATAATAACGGTAATAACAAAAATAACCTCCACAGAGACAGAAACATACGGCAGAAAATTAAATGAAAGGTCAAGAACTACAATGGAAATAACTGAAATAACGGAAATAACAGAAATAACGGTAATAACAAAAATAACCTCCACAGAGACAGAAACATACGGCAGAAAGTTAGGTGACAGGTCAAGAACAAGCACGGAAAGAACGGAAAGAACGGAAAGAACCTCCAGAGAGACAGAAACATACGGCAAAATATTAGATGACAGGTCAAGAACAACAACGGAAATAACAGAAAAATCCGAAAAAAGGGAAATAATAACGGAAATAACAGAAAAGAATAACGGAAATAATAACAAAAATAACGGAAAAAACGGAAAAAACGGAAATAACGGAAAGAACCTGCAGAGAGACAGAAACATACGGCAGAAAATTAGGTGACAGGTCAAGAACAACAACGGAAATAACTGAAATAACGGAAATAACAGAAATAACGGAAATAACGGAAATAACCTCTGAAAGACAGAAACATACGGCAGAAAGTTAGGTGACAGGTCAAGAACAAGCACGGAAAGAACGGAAAGAACGGATAGAACCTCCAGAGAGACAGAAACATACGGCAGAAAATTAGGTGACAGGTCAAGAACAACAACGGAAATAACGGAAAGAACGGAAAGAACGGAAATAACCACCGAAAAACAGAAACATACGGCCGAAAATTAGGAGACAGGTCTAGAACAACAACGGAAATAACAGAAATAACGGAAATAACAAAAATAACAGAAATAACGAAAAGAACGGAAAGAACAGAAAGTACGGAAAGAATAGAAAGAACGGAAAATACGGAAATAATAACGGAAAAAAACGGAAATAACCTCTAAAGGGACAGAAACATACAGCAAAAAATTAGGTGACAGGTCAAGAACAACAACGGAAATAACAGAAATATCGGAAATAAAGGAAATAACGTAATTAATGGAAATAACGGAAATAACCCACACAGAGACTGAAACTTACGGCAGAAAATTAGGTAACAGGTCAAGAACAACATCGGAAATAACGGAAATAATAAGGGAAATAACGGAAATAACCTCCACAGAGACAGAAACATAGAGCAGAAAATTACGTGACAGGTCAAAAATAACAACGGAAAGAAAGGAAAGAACGAAAAAAACGGAAAAAAACGGAAAAAACAAAAAGAACGGAAATAACCTCCAGAGAGATAGAAACATACGGCAGAAATATGGTGACAGGGCAAGAAAAACAACGGAAAGAACGGAAAGAACGGAAAGAACGGAAAGAAGGGAAAGAACGCAAAAAACGCAAAGAACGCAAAGAACGCAAAGAACGCAAAGAATGGAAAGAACGCAAAGAACGCAGAGAACGCAGAGAACCTCAAGAGAGACAGAAACATACGGCAGAAAATTAAGTGACAGGTCAAGAACAACAACGGAAATAACGGAAATAACAAAAATATCGGAAATAACGGAAATAACGGAAATAAACTCCACAGAGACAGAAACTTACGGCAGAAAATTAGGAGACAGGTCAAGAGCAACAACGGAAATAACGGAAAGAATGGAAAGAACGGAAAGAACGCAAAGAACGCAAAGAACGCAAAGAACGCAAAGAACGCAAAGAACAGAAATAACCTCAAGAGAGACAGAAACATACGGCAGAAAGTTAGGTGACTAGTCAAGAACAACAACGGAGATAACAGGAAAAAAACGAAATAACGGTAATAATAATGGAAATAACAGAAATAATAACGGAAATAAAAGAAATAACCTCCACAGAGAAAGAAACATATGGCAGAAAACTAAGTGACAGGTCAAGAACAACAACGGAAATAACGGAAATAATAAGGGAAATAACGGAAATAACCTCCACAGAGACAGAAACACAGAGCAGAAAATTACGTGACAGGTCAAAAATAACAACAAAAAGAAAGGAAAGAACGGAAAAAAAGGAAAAAACGGAAAAAACTAAAAGAACGTAAATAACATCCAGAGAGACAGAAAAATACGGCAGAAAATTAGGTGACAGGGCAAGAACAACAACGGAAATAACGGATAGAACGGATAGAACGCAAAGAACGCAAAGAACGCAAAGAACGCAAAGAACGCAAAGAACGCAAAGAACGCAAAGAACCTCAAGAGAGACAGAAACATACGGCAGAAAATTAAGTGACAGGTCAAGAACAACAACGGAAATAACGGAAATAATAAGGGAAATAACGGAAATAACGGAAATAACGTAAATAACCTCCACAGAGACAGAAACTTACAGCAGAATATTAAGTGACAGGTCAAGAACAACATCGGAAAGAACGGAAATAATAAGGGAAATAACGGAAATAACCTCCACAGAGACAGAAACACAGAGCAGAAAATTACGTGACAGGTCAAAAGTAACAACGGAAAGAAAGGAAAGAACGGAAAAAACGGAAAAAAACGGAGAAAACTAAAATAACGGAAATAACCTCCAGAGAGACAGAAACATACGGCAGAAAATTAGGTGACAGGGCAAGAACAACAACGGAAAGAACGGAAAGAACGGAAAGAACGGAAAGAACGGAAATAACGCAAAGAACGCAAAGAACGCAAAGAACGCAAAGAACCTCAAGAGAGACAGAAACATACGGCAGAAAGTTAGGTGACTAGTCAAGAACAACAACCGAGATAACTGCAAAAACACGAAATGATGGTAATAATAATGGAAATAACAGAAATAATAACGGAAATAACGGAAATAATAACGGAAATAACGCAAATACGGAAATAACCTCCTCAGACACAGAAACATACGGCAGAATATTAAGTGACAGGTCAAGAACAACAACGGAAATAACAGAAATAACGGAAATAACGGAAATATCGGAAATAACGGAAATAACGGAAAGAACCTCCACAGAGACAGAAACTTACGGCAGAAAATTAGGTGACAGGTCAAGAACAACAACGGAAATAACGCAAAGAACGCAAAGAACGGAAAGAACGCAAAGAACGCAAAGAACGCAAAGAACGCAAAGAACCTCAAGAGAGACAGAAACATACGGCAGAAAGTTAGGTGACTAGTCAAGAACAACAACGGAGATAACTGGAAAAAAACGAAATGACGGTAATAATAATGGAAATAACAGAAATAATAACGGAAATAACGGAAATAATAACGGAAATAACGCAAATACGGAAATAACCTCCTCAGACACAGAAACATACGGCAGAATATTAAGTGACAGGTCAAGAACAACAACGGAAATAACAGAAATAACGGAAATAAAGGAAATAACGTAATTAACGGAAATAACGGAAATAACCGACACAGAGACTGAAACTTACGGCAGAAAATTAGGTAACAGGTCAAGAACAACATCGGAAATAACGGAAATAATAAAGGAAATAACGGAAATAACCTCCACAGAGACAAACACAGAGCAGAAAATTACGTGACAGGTCAAAAATAACAACAAAAAGAAAGGAAAGAACGGAAAAAAAGGAAAAAAACGGAAAAAACTAAAAGAACGTAAATAACCTCCACAGAGAAAGAAACATATGGCAGAAAATTAAGTGACAGGTCAAGAACAACAACGGAAATAACGGAAATAACGGAAATATCGGAAATAACGGAAATAACGGAAATAACGGAAATAACCTCCACAGAGACAGAAACTTACGGCAGAAAATTAGGTGACAGGTCAAGAACAACAACGGAAAGAACGGAAAGAACGCAAAGAACGCAAAGAACGCAAAGAACCTCAAGAGAGACAGAAACATATGGCAGAAAGTTAGGTGACTAGTCAAGAACAACAACGGAGATAACTGGAAAAAAACGAAATGACGGTAATAATAATGGAAATAACAGAAATAATAACGGAAATAACGGAAATAATAACGGAAATAACGCAAATACGGAAATAACCTCCTCAGACACCGAAACATACGGCAGAATATTAAGTGACAGGTCAAGAACAACAACGGAAATAACAGAAATAACGGAAATAAAGGAAATAACGTAATTAACGGAAATAACGGAAATAACCCACACAGAGACTGAAACTTACGGCAGAAAATTAGGTAACAGGTCAAGAACAACATCGGAAATAACGGAAATAATAAGGGAAATAACGGAAATAACCTCCACAGAGACAGAAACACAGAGCAGAAAATTATGTGACAGGTCAAAAATAACAACAAAAAGAAAGGAAAGAACGGAAAAAAAGGAAAAAAACGGAAAAAACTAAAAGAACGTAAATAACCTCCAGAGAGACAGAAACATACGGCAGAAAATTAGGTGACAGGGCAAGAACAACAACGGAAATAACGGAAATAACGAAAAGAACGGATAGAATGGATAGAACGGAAAGAACGGAAAGAATGCAAAGAACGCAAAGAACGCAAAGAACGCAAAGAACGCAAAGAACGCAAAGAACCTCAGGAGAGACAGAAACATACGGCAGAAAGTTAGGTGACTAGTCAAGAACAACAACGGAGATAACTGGAAAAAAACGAAATGACGGTAATAATAATGGAAATAACAGAAATAATAACGGAAATAAAAGAAATAACCTCCACAGAGAAAGAAACATATGGCAGAAAATTAAATGACAGGTCAAGAACAACAACGGAAATAACGGAAATAACGGAAATATCGGAAATAACGGAAATAACGGAAATAACGGAAATAACGGAAATAACCTCCACAGAGACAGAAACTGACGGCAGAAAATTAGGTGACTGGTCAAGAACAACAACGGAAAGAACGGAAAGAACGGAAAGAACGCAAAGAACGCAAAGAACGCAAAGAACGCAAAGAACCTCAAGAGAGACAGAAACATACGGCAGAAAGTTAGGTGACTAGTCAAGAACAACAACGGAGATAACTGGAAAAAAAACGAAATGACGGTAATAATAATGGAAATAACAGAAATAATAACGGAAATAACGGAAATAATAACGGAAATAACGCAAATACGGAAATAACCTCCTCAGACACAGAAACATACGGCAGAATATTAAGTGACAGGTCAAGAACAACAACGGAAATAACAGAAATAACAAAAATAAAGGAAATAACGTAATTAACGGAAATAACGGAAATAACCCACACAGAGACTGAAACTTACAACAGAAAATTAGGTAACAGGTCAAGAACGACAACGGAAATAACGGAAATAATATCGTAAATAACTTAAATAACCTCCACAGAGACAGAAACATACGGCAGAAAATTAGGTGACAGGTCAAAAATAACAACAAAAAGAAAGGAAAGAACGGAAAAAACGGAAAAAACGGAAAGAACTAAAAGAACGGAAATAACCTCCAGAGAGACAGAAACATACGGCAGAAAATTAGGTGACAGGGCAAGAAGAACAACGGAAATAACGGAAATGACCGCAATAACCGAAATAACAAAAATAACGGAAATAATAAAGGAAATAACGGAAATAACCTCCACAGAGCCAGAAACATACGGCAGAAAATTAAGTGACAGGTCTAGAACAACAACACAAACAACAGAAATAACGGAAAGAACCTCCAAGGAGACAGAAACATACAGCAGAAAATTAGGTGACAGGTCATGAACAACTACAGAAATAATAGAAAACAACAAAATAAAGGAATTAATAACGGAAATAGCCGAAATAATAAGGGAAATAACGGAAATAACCTCCACAGAGAAAGAAACATACGGCCGAAAATTAAGTGACAGGTCAAGAACAACAACGGAAATAACGGA
Source organism: Gallus gallus (assembly GCF_016699485.2). Lineage (NCBI taxonomy): Eukaryota > Metazoa > Chordata > Aves > Galliformes > Phasianidae > Gallus > Gallus gallus. The sequence continues at coordinate 83,295,601 of NC_052532.1, forward strand.
AATAACGGAAATATCGGAAATAACGGAAATATCGGAAATAACCTCCACAGAGACAGAAACTTACGGCAGAAAATTAGGTGACAGGTCAAGAACAACAACGGAAAGAACGCAAAGAACGGAAAGAACGGAAAGAACGCAAAGAACGCAAAGAACGCAAAGAACGCAAAGAACCTCAAGAGAGACAGAAACATACGGCAGAAAGTTAGGTGACTAGTCAAGAACAACAACTGAGATAACTGGAAAAAAACGAAATGACGGTAATAATAATGGAAATAACAGAAATAATAACGGAAATAACGGAAATAATAACGGAAATAACGCAAATACGGAAATAACCTCCTCAGACACAGAAACATAAGGAAGAATATTAAGTGACAGGTCAAGAACAACAACGGAAATAACGGAAATATCGGAAAGAACGCAAAGAACGCAAAGAACGCAAAGAACAGAAATAACCTCAAGAGAGACAGAAACATACGGCAGAAAGTTAGGTGACTAGTCAAGAACAACAACGGAGATAACAGGAAAAAATGAAATAACGGTAATAATAATGGAAATAACAGAAATAATAACGGAAATAAAAGAAATAACCTCCACAGAGAAAGAAACATATGGCAGAAAATTAAGTGACAGGTCAAGAACAACAACGGAAATAATGGAAATAACGGAAATATCGGAAATAACGGAAATAACGGAAATAACGGAAATAACCTCCACAGAGACAGAAACTTACGGCAGAAAATTAGGTGACAGGTCAAGAACAACAACGGAAAGAACGGAAAGAAAGCAAAGAACGCAAAGAACGCAAAGAACCTCAAGAGAGACAGAAACATACGGCAGAAAGTTAGGTGACTAGTCAAGAACAACAACGGAGATAACTGGAAAAAAACGAAATGACGGTAATAATAATGGAAATAACAGAAATAATAACGGAAATAACGGAAATAATAACGGAAATAAGGCAAATACGGAAATAACCTCCTCAGACACAGAAACATACGGCAGAATATTAAGTGACAGGTCAAGAACAACAACGGAAATAACAGAAATAACGGAAATAAAGGAAATAACGTAATTAACGGAAATAACGGAAATAACCCACACAGAGACTGAAACTTACGGCAGAAAATTAGGTAACAGGTCAAGAACAACATCGGAAATAACGGAAATAATAAGGGAAATAACGGAAATAACCTCCACAGAGACAGAAACACAGAGCAGAAAGTTACGTGACAGGTCAAAAATAACAACAAAAAGAAAGGAAAGAACGGAAAAAAAGGAAAAAACGGAGAAAACTAAAAGAACGTAAATAACCTCCAGAGAGACAGAAAAATACGGCAGAAAATTAGGTGACAGGGCAAGAAGAACAACGGAAATAACGGAAATAACCGCAATAACCGAAATAACAAAAATAACGGAAATAATAAAGAAAATAACGGAAATAACCTCCACAGAGACAGAAAAAGATGGCAGAAAATTAAATGACAGGTCAAGAACAACAACGGAAATAAATGAAATAATGGAAAAAACGGAAATAACGGAAATAACGGAAATAACGGAAATAACGGAAATATACGGCAGAAAATTAGGTGACGTGAAGAACAACAACGGAAATAACAGAAAAAAATGAAATAACGAAAATAATAACAGAAATAACAAAAATAATAACGGAAATAACAAAAATAATAACGCAAATAAGAACGGAAATAAGAGCAGAAATAATGGAAATAATAACGGAAACAATAACCTAAATAACGGAAATAACGGAAATAACGGAAATAACCTCCGAAAGACAGAAACATACGGGAAAAAATTAAATGACAGGTCTAGAACAACAACGGAAATAACGGAAATAACGGAAATAACGGAAATAATAGCGGTAATAACGAAAATAACCTCCACAGAGACAGAAACATACGGCAGAAAATTAAATGACAGGCCTAGAACAACAACGGAAATAACGGAAATAACGGAAATAACAAAAATAACAGAAATAACGAAAAGAACGGAAAGAACAGAAAGTACGGAAAGAATAGAAAGAACGGAAAATACGGAAATAATAACGGAAAAAAAACGGAAATAACCTCTAAAGGGACAGAAACATACAGCAAAAAATTAGGTGACAGGTCAAGAATAACAACGGAAAGAACGGAAAGAACGGAAAAAACGGAAAGAACCTCCACAGAGATAGAAACATACGGCAGAATATTAGGTGACAGGTCAAGAACAGCAACAGAAATAACAGAAAAAAACGAAATAACGGAAATAATAACGCAAATAATAACGCAAATAAGAGCAGAAATAACGGAAATAATAACCTAAATAACGGAAATAACAGAAATAACGGAAATAACCTCCACAGAGACAGAAACATACGGAAGAAATTTAAGTGACAGGTCGAGAACAACAACGGAAACAACTGAAATAACTAAAATAAGAAAAATAACCTCCACAGAGACAGAAACTTACGGCAGAAAATTAAATGACAGGTCTAGAACAACTACGGAAATAACGGAAGTAACTACAGAAATAACGGAAATAACAGAAATAACCTCCACAGAGACCGAATCATACGGCAGAAATTTAAGTGACAGGTCAAGAACAACAACGGAAAGAACGGAAATAACGGAAATAACCTCCGAAAGACAGAAACATACGGCAAAAAATTAGGTGACAGGTCTAGAACAACAACGGAAATAACGGAAATAACGAAAATAACGGAAATAACGAAAATAACGAAAATAACGAAAATAACAGAAATAACGGAAATAACCGAAAAACGGAAAGAATAGAAAGAACGGAGAGAATAGACAGGACGGAAAGAACAGAAAGGACGGTAACAACAGAAAGGACGGAAATAATAACGGAAATAACGGAAATAACCTCCACAGGGACAGAAATATAGAGCAGGAAAATAGGTGACAGGTCAAGAATAACAACGGAATGAACAGAAAGAACGGAAAGAATGGAAATAACGGAAAGAACCTCCAGAGAAACAGAAATATACGGCAGAAAATTAGGTGACGTGAAGAACAACAACGGAAATAACAGAAAAAAACGAAATAACGAAAATAATAACAGAAATAACAAAAATAATAACGGAAATAACAAAAATAATAACGCAAATAAGAACGGAAATAAGAGCAGAAATAATGGAAATAATAACGGAAATAATAACCTAAATAACGGAAATAACGGAAATAACAAAAATAACCACCGAAAGACAGAAACATACGGGAAAAAATTAAATGACAGGTCTAGAACAACAACGGAAATAACGGAAATAACGGAAATAACGAAAATAACAAAAAAAACGGAAAGAATGGAAAGAACGGAAAGAACAGAAAGTACGGAAAGAATAGAAAGAACGGAAATAATAACGGAAAAAAACGGAAATAACCTCTAAAGGGACAGAAACATACAGCAAAAAATTAGGTGACTGGTCAACAATAACAACGGAAAGAACGGAAAGAACGGAAAAAAACGGAAAGAACCTCCACAGAGACAGAAACATACGGCAGAATATTAGGTGACAGGTCAAGAACAGCAACAGAAATAACAGAAAAAAACAAAATAACGGAAATAATAACGCAAATAATAACGCGAATAAGAGCAGAAATAACGGAAATAACGGAAATAACGGAAATAACCTCCGAAAGACAGAAACATACGGCAAAAAATTAAATGACAGGTCTAGAACAACAACGGAAATAACGGAAATAACGGAAATAATAGCGGTAATAACGAAAATAACCTCCACAGGGAGAGAAACATACGGCAGAAAATTAAATGCCAGGTCTAGAACAACAACGGAAATAACGGAAATAACGGAAATAACGGAAATAATAGCGGTAATAACGAAAATAACCTCCACAGAGACAGAAACATACAGCAGAAAATTAAATGACAGGTCTAGAACAACAACGGAAATAACGGAAATAACTGAAATAACGGAAATAACAGAAATAACCTCGACAGAGACAGAAACTTACTGCAAAAAATTAACTGACAGGTCAAGAACAACAAAGGAAATAACGGAAATGATGGAAATAACCTCCGAAAGACAGAAACATACGGCAGAAAATTAGGTGACAGGTCAAGAACAACAACGAAAATAACGGAAATAACGAAAATGACGAAAATAACAAAAAAAAAAAAAAACGGAAATAATGGAAAGAACGGAAAGAACAGAAAGTATAGAAAGAACGGAAAATGCGGAAATAATAACGGAAATAACGGAAATGAACTCCAGAGGGACAGAAACATACAGCAGAAAATTTGGTGACAGGTCAAGAATAACAACGGAATGAACGGAAGGAACGGAAAGAACGGAAATAACCTCTGAAAGACAGAAACATACGGCAGAAAGTTAGGTGACAGTTCAAGAACAAGCACGGAAAGAAAGGAAAGAACGGAAAGAACCTCCAGAGAGACAGAAACATACGGCAGAAAATTAGGCGACAGGTGAAGAACAACAACGGAAATAACAGAATAAAACGAAATAACGGAAATAATAGCGGAAATAACAGAAATAATAACAGAAATAACAAAAATAATAACGCAAATAAGAACGGAAATAAGAGCAGAAATCATGGAAATTATAACGGAAATAATAACCTAAATAAAGGAAATAAGAGAAATAACGGAAATAACCTCCGAAAGACAGAAACATACGGCAGAAAATTAACTGGCAGGTCAAGAACAACAACGGAAATAACGGAAATAACGGAAATAACGGAAATAACGGGAATAACCTCGACAGAGACAGAAACTTACGGCAGAAAATTAACTGACAGGTCAAGAACAACAACGGAAATAACGGAAATAACCTCCGAAAGACAAAAACATACGGCAGAAAATTAAATGACAGGTCAAGAACAAACACGGAAATAACTGAAATAACGGAAATAACGGAAATAACCTCGACAGAGACAGAAACTTACGGCAGAAAATTAACTGACAGGTCAAAAATAACAACGGAAAGAACAGAAAGAACGGAAAGAACCTCCACAGAGACAGAAACTTATGGGAAAAAATTAGGTGACAGGTCAAGAAGAACAACGGAAATATCAGAAAAAAAATGAAATAACGGAAATAATAACGGAAATAACAGAAATAATAACGGAAATAACGGAAAAAAAATAATGGGAATAATAACGGAAATAACAAATATAACAGAAATAACGGAAATAACCTCCACAGAGACAGACATAAACGGCAGAAATTTAAGTGACTGGTCAAGAACAACAACGGAAATAAAGGAAATAACGGAAAGAACGGAAATAACCTCCGAAAGACTGAAACATACGGCAGAAAATTAGGTGACAGGTCAAGAACAGGAACGAAAAGAACGGAAAGAACCGAAATAACGGAAATAATAACGGAAATAACGGAAATAACGGAAATAACGGAAAGAACCTCCACAGAGACAGAAACTTACGGCAGAAAAGTAGGTGACAGGTCACGAACAACAATGGAAATAACGGAAAGAACGCAAAGAACGGAAAGAACGGAAAGAACGCAAAGAACGCAAAGAACGGAAAGAACAGAAATAACCTCAAGAGAGACAGAAAAATACGGCAGAAAGTTAGGTGACTAGTCAAGAACAACAGCGGAGATAACAGGAAAAAAACGAAATAACGGTAATAATAATGGAAATAACAGAAATAATAATGGAAATAACGGAAATAATAACGGAAATAACGCAAATACGGAAATAACCTCCTCAGACACAGAAACATACGGCAGAATATTAAGTGACAGGTCAAGAACAACAACGGAAGTAACGGAAATAATGGAAATAACGGAAATTACCTCCACAGAGACAGAAACTTACGGCAGAAAATTAGGCGACAGGTCAAGAACAACAACGGAAATAACAGAAATAACGGAAATAACGGAAATAACGGAAACAACCTCGGCAGAGACAGAAACTTACTGCAAAAAATTAACTGACAGGTCAAGAGCAACAATGGAAATAACAGAAATGATGGAAATAACCTCCAAAAGACAGAAACATACGGCAGAAAATTAAGTGACAGGTCTAGAACAACAACGGAAATAACGGAAATAACGGAAATAACGAAAATAACAAAAATAACGGAAAGAATGGAAAGAACGGAAAGAACAGAAAGTATAGAAAGAACGGAAAATACGGAAATAATAACGGAAATAACGGAAATGAACTCCAGAGGGGCAGAAACATACAGCAGAGAATTAGGTGACAGGTCAAGAATAACAACGGAAAGAACGGAAAGAACGGAAATAATAACGGAAATAACGGAAATAACCTCCAGAGACAGAAACATACAACAGAAAATTAACTGACAGGTCAAGAAAAACAATGGAAATAACAGAAAAAACTGGAATAATGGAAATAATAATGGAAATAACTGAAAAAAATAAGGGAAAAAATAACAGAAATAACGGAAATAACGCAAAGAACCTTCAGAGAGACAGAAACATACGGCAGAAAATTAACTGACAGGTCAAGAACAACAACAGAAATAAGGGAAATAACGAAAATAACGGAAATAATAACGGTAATAACAAAAATAACCTCCACAGAGACAGAAACATACGGCAGAAAATTAAATGAAAGGTCAAGAACTACAATGGAAATAACTGAAATAACGGAAATAACCTCCGAAAGACAGAAACATACGGCAGAAAGTTAGGTGACAGGTCAAGAACAAGCACGGAAAGAACGGAAAGAACGGAAAGAACCTCCAGAGAGACAGAAACATACGGCAAAAAATTAGGTGACAGGTCAAGAAGAACAACGGAAATTACAGAAAAATCCGAAAAAAGGGAAATAATAACGGAAATAACAGAAAAGAATAACGGAAATAATAACAAAAATAACGGAAATAACGGAAAAAACGGAAATAACGGAAAGAACCTGCAGAGAGACAGAAACATACGGCAGAAAATTAGGTGACAGGTCAAGAACAACAACGGAAATAACTGAAATAACGGAAATAACAGAAATAACGGAAATAACGGAAATAACCTCTGAAAGACAGAAACATACGGCAGAAAGTTAGGTGACAGGTCAAGAACAAGCACGGAAAGAACGGAAAGAACGGATAGAACCTCCAGAGAGACAGAAACATACGGCAGAAAATTAGGTGACAGGTCAAGAACAACAACGGAAATAACGGAAAGAATGGAAAGAACGGAAATAACCACCGAAAAACAGAAACATACGGCCGAAAATTAGGAGACAGGTCTAGAACAACAACGGAAATAACGGAAAGAATGGAAAGAATGGAAATAACCACCGAAAAACAGAAACATACGGCCGAAAATTAGGAGACAGGTCTAGAACAACAACGGAAATAACAGAAATAACGGAAATAACAAAAATAACAGAAATAACGAAAAGAACGGAAAGAACAGAAAGTACGGAAAGAATAGAAAGAACGGAAAATACGGAAATAATAACGGAAAAAAAACGGAAATAACCTCTAAAGGGACAGAAACATACAGCAAAAAATTAGGTGACAGGTCAAGAACAACAACGGAAATAACAGAAATATCGGAAATAAAGGAAATAACGTAATTAATGGAAATAACGGAAACAACCCACACAGAGACTGAAACTTACGGCAGAAAATTAGGTAACAGGTCAAGAACAACATCGGAAATAACGGAAATAATAAGGGAAATAACGGAAATAACCTCCACAGAGACAGAAACATAGAGCAGAAAATTACGTGACAGGTCAAAAATAACAACGGAAAGAAAGGAAAGAACGAAAAAAAACGGAAAAAAACGGAAAAAACAAAAAGAACGGAAATAACCTCCAGAGAGATAGAAACATACGGCAGAAATATGGTGACAGGGCAAGAAAAACAACGGAAAGAACGGAAAGAACGGAAAGAACGGAAAGAAGGGAAAGAACGCAAAAAACGCAAAGAACGCAAAGAACGCAAAGAACGCAAAGAATGGAAAGAACGCAAAGAACGCAGAGAACGCAGAGAACCTCAAGAGAGACAGAAACATACGGCAGAAAATTAAGTGACAGGTCAAGAACAACAACGGAAATAACGGAAATAACAAAAATATCGGAAATAACGGAAATAACGGAAATAAACTCCACAGAGACAGAAACTTACGGCAGAAAATTAGGTGACAGGTCAAGAGCAACAACGGAAATAACGGAAAGAATGGAAAGAACGGAAAGAACGCAAAGAACGCAAAGAACGCAAAGAACGCAAAGAACGCAAAGAACAGAAATAACCTCAAGAGAGACAGAAACATACGGCAGAAAGTTAGGTGACTAGTCAAGAACAACAACGGAGATAACAGGAAAAAAACGAAATAACGGTAATAATAATGGAAATAACAGAAATAATAACGGAAATAAAAGAAATAACCTCCACAGAGAAAGAAACATATGGCAGAAAACTAAGTGACAGGTCAAGAACAACAACGGAAATAACGGAAATAATAAGGGAAATAACGGAAATAACCTCCACAGAGACAGAAACACAGAGCAGAAAATTACGTGACAGGTCAAAAATAACAACAAAAAGAAAGGAAAGAACGGAAAAAAAGGAAAAAAACGGATAAAACTAAAAGAACGTAAATAACATCCAGAGAGACAGAAAAATACGGCAGAAAATTAGGTGACAGGGCAAGAACAACAACGGAAATAACGGATAGAACGGATAGAACGCAAAGAACGCAAAGAACGCAAAGAACGCAAAGAACGCAAAGAACGCAAAGAACGCAAAGAACCTCAAGAGAGACAGAAACATACGGCAGAAAATTAAGTGACAGGTCAAGAACAACAACGGAAATAACGGAAATAATAAGGGAAATAACGGAAATAACGGAAATAACGTAAATAACCTCCACAGAGACAGAAACTTACGGCAGAATATTAAGTGACAGGTCAAGAACAACATCGGAAAGAACGGAAATAATAAGGGAAATAACGGAAATAACCTCCACAGAGACAGAAACACAGAGCAGAAAATTACGTGACAGGTCAAAAGTAACAACGGAAAGAAAGGAAAGAACGGAAAAAACGGAAAAAACGGAGAAAACTAAAATAACGGAAATAACCTCCAGAGAGACAGAAACATACGGCAGAAAATTAGGTGACAGGGCAAGAACAACAACGGAAAGAACGGAAAGAACGGAAAGAACGGAAAGAACGGAAATAACGCAAAGAACGCAAAGAACGCAAAGAACGCAAAGAACCTCAAGAGAGACAGAAACATACGGCAGAAAGTTAGGTGACTAGTCAAGAACAACAACCGAGATAACTGCAAAAACACGAAATGATGGTAATAATAATGGAAATAACAGAAATAATAACGGAAATAACGGAAATAATAACGGAAATAACGCAAATACGGAAATAACCTCCTCAGACACCGAAACATACGGCAGAATATTAAGTGACAGGTCAAGAACAACAACGGAAATAACAGAAATAACGGAAATAACGGAAATATCGGAAATAACGGAAATAACGGAAAGAACCTCCACAGAGACAGAAACTTACGGCAGAAAATTAGGTGACAGGTCAAGAACAACAACGGAAATAACGCAAAGAACGCAAAGAACGGAAAGAACGCAAAGAACGCAAAGAACGCAAAGAACGCAAAGAACCTCAAGAGAGACAGAAACATACGGCAGAAAGTTAGGTGACTAGTCAAGAACAACAACGGAGATAACTGGAAAAAAACGAAATGACGGTAATAATAATGGAAATAACAGAAATAATAACGGAAATAACGGAAATAATAACGGAAATAACGCAAATACGGAAATAACCTCCTCAGACACAGAAACATACGGCAGAATATTAAGTGACAGGTCAAGAACAACAACGGAAATAACAGAAATAACAGAAATAAAGGAAATAACGTAATTAACGGAAATAACGGAAATAACCGACACAGAGACTGAAACTTACGGCAGAAAATTAGGTAACAGGTCAAGAACAACATCGGAAATAACGGAAATAATAAAGGAAATAACGGAAATAACCTCCACAGAGACAAACACAGAGCAGAAAATTACGTGACAGGTCAAAAATAACAACAAAAAGAAAGGAAAGAACGGAAAAAAAGGAAAAAAACGGAAAAAACTAAAAGAACGTAAATAACCTCCACAGAGAAAGAAACATACGGCAGAAAATTAGGTGACAGGGCAAGAACAACAACGGAAATAACGGAAATAACGAAAAGAACGGATAGAACGGAAAGAACGCAAAGAACGCAAAGAACGCAAAGAACGGAAAGAACGCAAAGAACCTCAGAAGAGACAGAAACATACGGCAGAAAGTTAGGTGACTAGTCAAGAACAACAACGGAGATAACTGGAAAAAAATGAAATGACGGTAATAATAATGGAAATAACAGAAATAATAACGGAAATAACGGAAATAATAACGGAAATAACGCAAATACGGAAATAACCTCCTCAGACACCGAAACATACGGCAGAATATTAAGTGACAGGTCAAGAACAACAACGGAAATAACAGAAATATCGGAAAGAACGCAAAGAACGCAAAGAACGCAAAGAACGCAAAGAACAGAAATAACCTCAAGAGAGACAGAAACATACGGCAGAAAGTTATGTGACTAGTCAAGAACAACAACGGAGATAGCAGGAAAAAAACGAAATAACGGTAATAATAATGGAAATAACAGAAATAATAACGGAAATAGGAGAAATTACCTCCACAGAGAAAGAAACATATGGCAGAAAATTAAGTGACAGGTCAAGAACAACAACGGAAATAACGGAAATAACGGAAATATCGGAAATAACGGAAATAACGGAAATAACGGAAATAACCTCCACAGAGACAGAAACTTACGGCAGAAAATTAGGTGACAGGTCAAGAACAACAACGGAAAGAACGGAAAGAACGCAAAGAACGCAAAGAACGCAAAGAACCTCAAGAGAGACAGAAACATATGGCAGAAAGTTAGGTGACTAGTCAAGAACAACAACGGAGATAACTGGAAAAAAACGAAATGACGGTAATAATAATGGAAATAACAGAAATAATAACGGAAATAACGGAAATAATAACGGAAATAACGCAAATACGGAAATAACCTCCTCAGACACCGAAACATACGGCAGAATATTAAGTGACAGGTCAAGAACAACAACGGAAATAACAGAAATAACGGAAATAAAGGAAATAACGTAATTAACGGAAATAACGGAAATAACCCACACAGAGACTGAAACTTACGGCAGAAAATTAGGTAACAGGTCAAGAACAACATCGGAAATAACGGAAATAATAAGGGAAATAACGGAAATAACCTCCACAGAGACAGAAACACAGAGCAGAAAATTATGTGACAGGTCAAAAATAACAACAAAAAGAAAGGAAAGAACGGAAAAAAAGGAAAAAAACGGAAAAAACTAAAAGAACGTAAATAACCTCCAGAGAGACAGAAACATACGGCAGAAAATTAGGTGACAGGGCAAGAACAACAACGGAAATAACAGAAATAACGAAAAGAACGGATAGAATGGATAGAACGGAAAGAACGGAAAGAATGCAAAGAACGCAAAGAACGCAAAGAACGCAAAGAACGCAAAGAACGCAAAGAACCTCAGGAGAGACAGAAACATACGGCAGAAAGTTAGGTGACTAGTCAAGAACAACAACGGAGATAACTGGAAAAAAAACGAAATGACGGTAATAATAATGGAAATAACAGAAATAATAACGGAAATAAAAGAAATAACCTCCACAGAGAAAGAAACATATGGCAGAAAATTAAATGACAGGTCAAGAACAACAACGGAAATAACGGAAATAACGGAAATAACGGAAATATCGGAAATAACGGAAATAACGGAAATAACGGAAATAACGGAAATAACCTCCACAGAGACAGAAACTGACGGCAGAAAATTAGGTGACTGGTCAAGAACAACAACGGAAAGAACGGAAAGAACGGAAAGAACGCAAAGAACGCAAAGAACGCAAAGAACGCAAAGAACCTCAAGAGAGACAGAAACATACGGCAGAAAGTTAGGTGACTAGTCAAGAACAACAACGGAGATAACTGGAAAAAAACGAAATGACGGTAATAATAATGGAAATAACAGAAATAATAACGGAAATAACGGAAATAATAACGGAAATAACGCAAATACGGAAATAACCTCCTCAGACACAGAAACATACGGCAGAATATTAAGTGACAGGTCAAGAACAACAACGGAAATAACAGAAATAACAAAAATAAAGGAAATAACGTAATTAACGGAAATAACGGAAATAACCCACACAGAGACTGAAACTTACAACAGAAAATTAGGTAACAGGTCAAGAACGACAACGGAAATAACGGAAATAATATCGTAAATAACTTAAATAACCTCCACAGAGACAGAAACATACGGCAGAAAATTAGGTGACAGGTCAAAAATAACAACAAAAAGAAAGGAAAGAACGGAAAAAACGGAAAAAACGGAAAGAACTAAAAGAACGGAAATAACCTCCAGAGAGACAGAAACATACGGCAGAAAATTAGGTGACAGGGCAAGAAGAACAACGGAAATAACGGAAATGACCGCAATAACCGAAATAACAAAAATAACGGAAATAATAAAGGAAATAACGGAAATAACCTCCACAGAGCCAGAAACATACGGCAGAAAATTAAGTGACAGGTCTAGAACAACAACACAAACAACAGAAATAACGGAAAGAACCTCCAAGGAGACAGAAACATACAGCAGAAAATTAGGTGACAGGTCATGAACAACTACAGAAATAATAGAAAACAACAAAATAAAGGAATTAATAACGGAAATAGCCGAAATAATAAGGGAAATAACGGAAATAACCTCCACAGAGAAAGAAACATACGGCAGAAAATTAAGTGACAGGTCAAGAACAACAACGGAAATAACGGAAATAACGGAAATATCGGAAATAACGGAAATATCGGAAATAACCTCCACAGAGACAGAAACTTACGGCAGAAAATTAGGTGACAGGTCAAGAACAACAACGGAAAGAACGCAAAGAACGGAAAGAACGGAAAGAACGCAAAGAACGCAAAGAACGCAAAGAACGCAAAGAACGCAAAGAACCTCAAGAGAGACAGAAACATACGGCAGAAAGTTAGGTGACTAGTCAAGAACAACAACTGAGATAACTGGAAAAAAACGAAATGACGGTAATAATAATGGAAATAACAGAAATAATAACGGAAATAACGGAAATAATAACGGAAATAACGCAAATACGGAAATAACCTCCTCAGACACAGAAACATAAGGAAGAATATTAAGTGACAGGTCAAGAACAACAACGGAAATAACGGAAATATCGGAAAGAACGCAAAGAACGCAAAGAACGCAAAGAACAGAAATAACCTCAAGAGAGACAGAAACATACGGCAGAAACTTAGGTGACTAGTCAAGAACAACAACGGAGATAACAGGAAAAAAACGAAATAACGGTAATAATAATGGAAATAACAGAAATAATAACGGAAATAAAAGAAATAACCTCCACAGAGAAAGAAACATATGGCAGAAAATTAAGTGACAGGTCAAGAACAACAACGGAAATAATGGAAATAACGGAAATATCGGAAATAACGGAAATAACGGAAATAACGGAAATAACCTCCACAGAGACAGAAACTTACGGCAGAAAATTAGGTGACAGGTCAAGAACAACAACGGAAAGAACGGAAAGAAAGCAAAGAACGCAAAGAACGCAAAGAACCTCAAGAGAGACAGAAACATACGGCAGAAAGTTAGGTGACTAGTCAAGAACAACAACGGAGATAACTGGAAAAAAACGAAATGACGGTAATAATAATGGAAATAACAGAAATAATAACGGAAATAACGGAAATAATAACGGAAATAAGGCAAATACGGAAATAACCTCCTCAGACACAGAAACATACGGCAGAATATTAAGTGACAGGTCAAGAACAACAACGGAAATAACAGAAATAACGGAAATAAAGGAAATAACGTAATTAACGGAAATAACGGAAATAACCCACACAGAGACTGAAACTTACGGCAGAAAATTAGGTAACAGGTCAAGAACAACATCGGAAATAACGGAAATAATAAGGGAAATAACGGAAATAACCTCCACAGAGACAGAAACACAGAGCAGAAAGTTACGTGACAGGTCAAAAATAACAACAAAAAGAAAGGAAAGAACGGAAAAAAAGGAAAAAAACGGAGAAAACTAAAAGAACGTAAATAACCTCCAGAGAGACAGAAAAATACGGCAGAAAATTAGGTGACAGGGCAAGAAGAACAACGGAAATAACGGAAATAACCGCAATAACCGAAATAACAAAAATAACGGAAATAATAAAGAAAATAACGGAAATAACCTCCACAGAGACAGAAAAAGATGGCAGAAAATTAAATGACAGGTCAAGAACAACAACGGAAATAAATGAAATAATGGAAAAAACGGAAATAACGGAAATAACGGAAATAACGGAAATAACGGAAATAACCTCCACAGAGACAGAAACTTACGGCAGAAAATTAGGTGACAGGTCAAGAACAACAACGGAAAGAACGCAAAGAACGGAAAAAACGGAAAAAACGCAAAGAACGGAAAAAACGGAAAAAACGGAAAAAACTAAAAGAACGGAAATAACCTCCAGAGAGACAGAAACATACGGCAGAAAGTTAGGTGACTAGTCAAGAACAACAACGGAAATAACAGAAATAACGGAAATGAAGGAAATAACGTAATTAACGGAAATAACGGAAATAACCCACACAGAGACTGAAACTTACGGCAGAAAATTAGGTAACAGGTCAAGAACAACATCGGAAATAACGGAAATAATATCGGAAATAACTTAAATAACCTCCACAGAGACAGAAACATAGAGCACAAAATTACGTGACAGGTCAAAAATAACAACGGAAAGAAAGGAAAGAACGGAAAAAACGGAAAAAAACGGAAAAAACTAAAAGAACGGAAATAACCTCAAGAGAGACAGAAACATACGGCAGAAAATTAGGTGACAGGGCAAGAACAACAACGGAAATAACGGAAAGAACGGAAAGAACGGAAAGAACGGAAAGAACGCAAAGAACGCAAAGAACGCAAAGAACGCAAAGAACGCAAAGAACGCAAAGAACGCAAAGAACGCAAAGAACCTCAAGAGAGACAGAAACATATGGCAGAAAGTTAGGTGACTAGTCAAGAACAACAACGGAGATAACTGGAAAAAAACGAAATGACGGTAATAATAATGGAAATAACAGAAATAATAACGGAAATAACGGAAATAATAACGGAAATAACGCAAATACGGAAATAACCTCCTCAGACACCGAAACATACGGCAGAATATTAAGTGACAGGTCAAGAACAACAACGGAAATAACAGAAATAACGGAAATAAAGGAAATAACGTAATTAACGGAAATAACGGAAATAACCCACACAGAGACTGAAACTTACGGCAGAAAATTAGGTAACAGGTCAAGAACAACATCGGAAATAACGGAAATAATAAGGGAAAGAACGGAAATAACCTCCACAGAGACAGAAACATAGAGCAGAAAATGACGTGACAGGTCAAAAATAACAACGGAAAGAAAGGAAAGAACGGAAAAAAACGGAAAAAAACGGAAAAAAACTAAAAGAACGGAAATAACCTCCAGAGAGACAGAAACATACGGCAGAAAATTAGGTGACAGGGCAAGAAGAACAACGGAAATAACGGAAATAACCGCAATAACCGAAATAACAAAAATAACGGAAATAATAAAGGAAATAACGGAAATAACCTCCACACAAACAGAAAAAGATGGCAGAAAATTAAATGACAGGTCTAGAACAACAACGGAAATAATTGAAATAATGGAAAAAACCGAAATAAAGCAAATAACGGAAATAACCTCCACAGAGCCAGAAACATACGGCAGAAAATTAAGTGACAGGTCTAGAACAACAACACAAATAACAGAAATAACGGAGAGAACCTCCAAGGAGACAGAAACATACAGCAGAAAATTAGGTGACAGGTCATGAACAACTACAGAAATAATAGAAAAAACTAAATAAAGAAATAATAACGGAAATAACCGAAATAATAACGGAAATAATGGAAATAACCTACACAGAGAAAGACACATACGGCAGAAAATTAGCTGACAGGTCAAGAACCACAACGCAAAGAACGCAAAGAACGAAAAGAACGCAAAGAGCGCAAAGAGCGCAAAGAGCGCAAAGAGCGCAAAGAACAGAAATAACCTCAAGAGAGACAGAAACATACGGCAGAAAGTTAGGTGACTAGTCAAAAACAACTACGGAGATAACAGGAAAAAAACGAAATGACGGTAAAAATGATGGAAATAACAGAAATAATAACGGAAATAACGCAAATACGGAAATAACCTCCTCAGACACAGAAACATACGGCAGAATATTAAGTGACAGGTCAAGAACAACAACGGAAATAACAGAAATAACGGAAATAAAGGAAATAACGTAATTAACGGAAATAACGGAAATAACCCACACAGAGACTGAAACTTACAACAGAAAATTAGGTAACAGGTCAAGAACGACAACGGAAATAACGGAAATAATATCGTAAATAACTTAAATAACCTCCACAGAGACAGAAACATACGGCAGAAAATTAAGTGACAGGTCAAGAACAACAACGGAAATAATGGAAATAACGGAAATATCGGAAATAACGGAAATAACGGAAATAACCTCCACAGAGACAGAAACTTACGGCAGAAAATTAGGTGACAGGTCAAGAACAACAACGGAAAGAACGGAAAGAACGGAAAGAAAGCAAAGAACGCAAAGAACGCAAAGAACCTCAAGAGAGACAGAAACATACGGCAGAAAGTTAGGTGACTAGTCAAGAACAACAACGGAGATAACTGGAAAAAAACGAAATGACGGTAATAATAATGGAAATAACAGAAATAATAACGGAAATAACGGAAATAATAACGGAAATAAGGCAAATACGGAAATAACCTCCTCAGACACAGAAACATACGGCAGAATATTAAGTGACAGGTCAAGAACAACAACGGAAATAACAGAAATAACGGAAATAAAGGAAATAACGTAATTAACGGAAATAACGGAAATAACCCACACAGAGACTGAAACTTACGGCAGAAAATTAGGTAACAGGTCAAGAACAACATCGGAAATAACGGAAATAATAAGGGAAATAACGGAAATAACCTCCACAGAGACAGAAACACAGAGCAGAAAGTTACGTGACAGGTCAAAAATAACAACAAAAAGAAAGGAAAGAACGGAAAAAAAGGAAAAAACGGAGAAAACTAAAAGAACGTAAATAACCTCCAGAGAGACAGAAAAATACGGCAGAAAATTAGGTGACAGGGCAAGAAGAACAACGGAAATAACGGAAATAACCGCAATAACCGAAATAACAAAAATAACGGAAATAATAAAGAAAATAACGGAAATAACCTCCACAGAGACAGAAAAAGATGGCAGAAAATTAAATGACAGGTCAAGAACAACAACGGAAATAAATGAAATAATGGAAAAAACGGAAATAACGGAAATAACGGAAATAACGGAAATAACCTCCACAGAGACAGAAACTTACGGCAGAAAATTAGGTGACAGGTCAAGAACAACAACGGAAATAACGGAAAGAACGGAAAGAACGGAAAGAACGCAAAGAACGGAAAAAACGGAAAAAACGGAAAAAACTAAAAGAACGGAAATAACCTCCAGAGAGACAGAAACATACGGCAGAAAGTTAGGTGACTAGTCAAGAACAACAACGGAAATAACAGAAATAACGAAAATGAAGGAAATAACGTAATTAACGGAAATAACGGAAATAACCCACACAGAGACTGAAACTTACGACAGAAAATTAGGTAACAGGTCAAGAACAACATCGGAAATAACGGAAATAATATCGGAAATAACTTAAATAACCTCCACAGAGACAGAAACATAGAGCACAACATTACGTGACAGGTCAAAAATAACAACGGAAAGAAAGGAAAGAATGGAAAAAACGGAAAAAAACGGAAAAAACTAAAAGAACGGAAATAACCTCCAGAGAGACAGAAACATACGGCAGAAAATTAGGTGACAGGTCAAGAACAACAACGGAAATTACGGAAAAAAATGAAATAACGGAAATAGTAACGGATATATCAGAAATAATAACAGAAATAACGGAAATAATAACGGAAATAATAACGGAAATAACGGAAATAATAAGGAAAAAATAAGGGAAAGAACGAAAATAATAAGGGAAAGAACGGAAATAATAACGGAAAGAACGGAAAAAAAAAAACCCGAGAGACAGAAACATAGAGCAGAAAATTAGGTGACAGGTCAAAACAATAATGGAAATAACAGAAGAAAACGAAATAACAGAAATAATAACTAAAATAACGAAAATAATAACAAAAGTAACGGAAATAATGAAAATAATCTCAACAGAGACAGAAACATACAGCAGAAAATAAGGTGACAGGTAAAGAACAACAACGGAAAGAATGAAAAAAAACGAAATAACGGAAATAATAATGGAAATAACGGAAATAATAACGGAAATATCCTCCAGAGAGACAGAAAAAAACAGCAGAAAATTAGGTGACAGATCAGAAACAAGAACGGAAAGAACAGAAAAAACGGATAGAAAGTAAAGAATGGAAAGAACGGAAAGAACCTCCTGAGATGCAGAAACATACAGCAAAAAATTAGGCAACAAGTCAAGAACAACAACGGAAATAACAATAAAAACAGAAATAACGGAAATAATAACGGAAATAACGGACATTATAACGGAAATAACGGACATAATAAGGGAAATAACAGAAATAATTACGGAAATAACCTCCACAAAGACAGAAACATACGGCAGAAAATTAGGTGATAGGTCAAGAACAACAACGGAAATAACAGAAAATCCGAAAGAACGGAAGTAATAACGGAAATAACGGAAGTAATAACGGAAATAACGGAAGTAATAACGGAAACATCCTCCAGAGAGACCAAAACATACAACAGAAAATTACGTGACAGGTCAAGAACAACAGCGGAAGTTACGGAAATTACGGAAATAACGGAAATAACCTCCACAGAGACAGAAACATACGGCAGAAAATAAGGTGATAAGTCAAGAACAACGGAAAGAATGGAAATAACGAAAAGAACGGAAAGAACGGGAAGAACCTCCAGAGAGACAGAAACATACGGCAAAAAAATTAGGTGACAGGTCAAGAACAACAAAGAAAGAAACAGAAAATACGAAATAATGTAAATAATAACGGAAATAATGGAAATAACAGAAATAAAGGAAATAACGGAAATAACCTCCACAGAGACAGAAACATACAGCAGAAAATTAGGTGACAGGTAAAGAACAACAACGGAAATAACAGAAAAAACCGAATTAACTGAAATAATAACGGAAATAACGGAAATAATAACGGAAATAACGAAAATATCCTCCAGGGAGACAGAAACATACGGCAGAAAATTAGGTGACAGGTCAAGAACAACAACGGAAATAACAGAAATAACGGAAATAAAGGAAATAACGTAATTAACGGAAATAACAGAAATAACCCACACAGAGGCTGAAACTTACGGCAGAAAATTAGGTAACAGGTCAAGAACAACATCGGAAATAACGGAAATAATAAGGGAAAGAACGGAAATAACCTCCACAGAGACAGAAACATAGAGCAGAAAATGACGTGACAGGTCAAAAATAACAACGGAAAGAAAGGAAAGAACGGAAAAAAAACAAAAAAAAACGGAAAAAAACTAAAAGAACGGAAATAACCTCCAGAGAGACAGAAACATACGGCAGAAAATTAGGTGACAGGGCAAGAAGAACAACGGAAATAACGGAAATAACCGCAATAACCGAAATAACAAAAATAACGGAAATAATAAAGGAAATAACGGAAATAACCTCCACACAAACAGAAAAAGACGGCAGAAAATTAAATGACAGGTCTAGAACAACAACGGAAATAATTGAAATAATGGAAAAAACCGAAATAAAGCAAATAACGGAAATAACCTCCACAGAGCCAGAAACATACGGCAGAAAATTAAGTGACAGGTCTAGAACAACAACACAAATAACAGAAATAACGGAGAGAACCTCCAAGGAGACAGAAACATACAGCAGAAAATTAGGTGACAGGTCATGAACAACTACAGAAATAATAGAAAAAAACTAAATAAAGAAATAATAACGGAAATAACAGAAATAATAACGGAAATAATGGAAATAACCTACACAGAGAAAGACACATACGGCAGAAAATTAGCTGACAGGTCAAGAACAACAACGCAAAGAACGAAAAGAACGCAAAGAGCGCAAAGAGCGCAAAGAGCGCAAAGAACAGAAATAACCTCAAGAGAGACAGAAACATACGGCAGAAAGTTAGGTGACTAGTCAAGAACAACAACGGAGATAACAGGAAAAAAAACGAAATGACGGTAATAATAATGGAAATAACAGAAATAATAACGGAAATAAAAGAAATAACCTCCACAGAGAAAGAAACATATGGCAGAAAACTAAGTGACAGGTCAAGAACAACAACGGAAATAACGGAAATAATAAGGGAAATAACGGAAATAACCTCCACAGAGACAGAAACACAGAGCAGAAAATTACGTGACAGGTCAAAAATAACAACAAAAAGAAAGGAAAGAACGGAAAAAAAGGAAAAAAACGGAAAAAACTAAAGGAACGTAAATAACCTCCAGAGAGACAGAAAAATACGGCAGAAAATTAGGTGACAGGGCAAGAACAACAACGGAAATAACGGAAATAATAAGGGAAATAACGGAAATAACGGAAATAACGGAAATAACCTCCACAGAGACAGAAACTTACGGCAGAAAATTAGGTGACAGGGCAAGAACAACAATGGAAATAACGGAAATAACGGAAATAACGCAAAGAACGCAAAGAACGCAAAGAACGCAAAGAACGCAAAGAACGCAAAGAACGCAAAGAACCTCAAGAGAGACAAAAACATACGGCAGAAAGTTAGGTGACTAGTCAAGAACAACAACGGAGATAACAGGAAAAAAACGAAATGACGGTAATAATAATGGAAATAACAGAAATAATAACGGAAATAACGGAAATAATAACGGAAATAACGCAAATACGGAAATAACCTCCTCAGACACAGAAACATACGGCAGAATATTAAGTGACAGGTCAAGAACAACAACGGAAATAACAGAAATAATGGAAATAAAGGAAATAACGTAATTAACGGAAATAACGGAAATAACCCACACAGAGACTGAAACTTACGGCAGAAAATTAGGTAACAGGTCAAGAACAACATCGGAAATAACGGAAATAATAAGGGAAATAACGGAAATAACCTCCACAGAGACAGAAACACAGAGCAGAAAATTACGTGACAGGTCAAAAATAACAACAAAAAGAAAGGAAAGAACGGAAAAAAAGGAAAAAAACGGAAAAAACTAAAAGAACGTAAATAACCTCCAGAGAGACAGAAACATACGGCAGAAAATTAGGTGACAGGGCAAGAACAACAACGGAAATAACGGAAATAACGAAAAGAACGGATAGAACGGAAAGAACGCAAAGAACGCAAAGAACGCAAAGAACGCAAAGAACGCAAAGAACGGAAAGAACGCAAAGAACCTCAGGAGAGACAGAAACATACGGCAGAAAGTTAGGTGACTAGTCAAGAACAACCACGGAGATAACTGGAAAAAAATGAAATGACGGTAATAATAATGGAAATAACAGAAATAATAACGGAAATAACGGAAATAATAACGGAAATAACGCAAATACGGAAATAACCTCCTCAGACACCGAAACATACGGCAGAATATTAAGTGACAGGTCAAGAACAACAACGGAAATAACAGAAATATCGGAAAGTACGCAAAGAACGCAAAGAACGCAAAGAACGCAAAGAACAGAAATAACCTCAAGAGAGACAGAAACATACGGCAGAAAGTTAGGTGACTAGTCAAGAACAACAACGGAGATAACAGGAAAAAAACGAAATAACGGTAATAATAATGGAAATAACAGAAATAATAACGGAAATAGGAGAAATTACCTCCACAGAGAAAGAAACATATGGCAGAAAATTAAGTGACAGGTCAAGAACAACAACGGAAATAACGGAAATAACGGAAATATCGGAAATAACGGAAATAACGGAAATAACGGAAATAACCTCCACAGAGACAGAAACTTACGGCAGAAAATTAGGTGACAGGGCAAGAACAACAACGGAAAGAACGGAAAGAACGGAAAGAACGGAAAGAACGCAAAGAACGCAAAGAACGCAAAGAACCTCAAGAGAGACAGAAACATATGGCAGAAAGTTAGGTGACTAGTCAAGAACAACAACGGAGATAACTGGAAAAAAACGAAATGACGGTAATAATAATGGAAATAACAGAAATAATAACGGAAATAACGGAAATAATAACGGAAATAACGCAAATACGGAAATAACCTCCTCAGACACAGAAACATACGGCAGAATATTAAGTGACAGGTCAAGAACAACAACGGAAATAACAGAAATAACGGAAATAAAGGAAATAACGTAATTAACGGAAATAACGGAAATAACCCACACAGAGACTGAAACTTACGGCAGAAAATCAGGTAACAGGTCAAGAACAACATCGGAAATAACGGAAATAATAAGGGAAAGAACGGAAATAACCTCCACAGAGACAGAAACACAGAGCAGAAAATTATGTGACAGGTCAAAAATAACAACAAAAAGAAAGGAAAGAACAGAAAAAAAGGAAAAAACGGAAAAAACTAAAAGAACGGAAATAACCTCCAGAGAGACAGAAACATATGGCAGAAAATTAGGTGACAGGGCAAGAACAACAACGGAAATAACGGAAATAACGAAAAGAACGGATAGAATGGATAGATCGGAAAGAACGGAAAGAATGCAAAGAACGCAAAGAACGCAAAGAACGCAAAGAACGCAAAGAACCTCAGGAGAGACAGAAACATACGGCAGAAAGTTAGGTGACTAGTCAAGAACAACAACGGAGATAACTAGAAAAAAACGAAATGACGGTAATAATAATGGAAATAACAGAAATAATAACGGAAATAAAAGAAATAACCTCCACAGAGAAAGAAACATATGGCAGAAAATTAAGTGACAGGTCAAGAACAACAACGGAAATCTCGGAAATAACGGAAATAACGGAAATAACGGAAGTAACGGAAATAACGGAAATAATCTCCACAGAGACAGAAACTGACGGCAGAAAATTAGGTGACAGGTCAAGAACAACAACGGAAAGAACGGAAAGAACGCAAAGAACGCAAAGAACGCAAAGAACGCAAAGAACGCAAAGAACGCAAAGAACCTCAAGAGAGACAGAAACATACGGCAGAAAGTTAGGTGACTATTCAAGAACAACAACGGAGATAACTGGAAAAAAACGAAATGACGGTAATAATAATGGAAATAACAGAAATAATAACGGAAATAACAGAAAAAATAACGGAAATAAGGCAAATACGGAAATAACCTCCTCAGACACAGAAACATACGGCAGAATATTAAGTGACAGGTCAAGAACAACAATGGAAATAACAGAAATAACGGAAATAACGGAAATAACCTCCACAGAGACAGAAACTTACGGCAGAAAATTAGGTGACAGGTCAAGAACAACAACGGAAATAACGGAAAGAACGCAAAGAACGCAAAGAACACAAAGAACGCAAAGAACGCAAAGAACGCAAAGAACCTCAAGAGAGACAGAAACATACGGCAGAAAGTTAGGTGACTAGTCAAGAACAACAACGGAAATAACAGAAATAACGGAAATGAAGGAAATAACGTAATTAACGGAAATAACGGAAATAACCCACACAGAGACTGAAACTTACGGCAGAAAATTAGGTAACAGGTAAAGAACAACATCGGAAATAACGGAAATAATATCGGAAATAACTTAAATAACCTCCACAGAGACAGAAACATAGAGCACAAAATTACGTGACAGGTCAAAAATAACAACGGAAAGAAAGGAAAGAACGGAAAAAACGGAAAAAACAGAAAAAACTAAAAGAACGGAAATAACCTCCAGAGAGACAGAAACATACGGCAGAAAATTAGGTGACAGGGCAAGAACAACAACGGAAATAACGTAAATAACGGAAAGAACGGAAAGAACGCAAAGAACGCAAAGAACGGAAAAAACGGAAAAAACGGAAAAAACTAAAAGAACGGAAATAACCTCCAGAGAGACAGAAACATACGGCAGAAAGTTAGGTGACTAGTCAAGAACAACAACGGAAATAACAGAAATAACGGAAATGAAGGAAATAACGTAATTAACGGAAATAACGGAAATAACCCACACAGAGACTGAAACTTACGGCAGAAAATTAGGTAACAGGTCAAGAACAACATCGGAAATAACGGAAATAATATCGGAAATAACTTAAATAACCTCCACAGAGACAGAAACATAGAGCACAAAATTACGTGACAGGTCAAAAATAACAACGGAAAGAAAGGAAAGAACGGAAAAAACGGAAAAAACGGAAAAAAACTAAAAGAACGGAAATAACCTCCAGAGAGACAGAAACATACGGCAGAAAATTAGGTAACAGGGCAAGAACAACAACGGAAATAACGGAAATAACGGAAAGAACGGAAAGAACGGAAAGAACGCAAAGAACGCAAAGAACGCAAAGAACGCAAAGAACGCAAAGAACGCAAAGAACGCAAAGAACGCAAAGAACCTCAAGAGAGACAGAAACATACGGCAGAAAGTTAGGTGACTAGTCAAGAACAACAACGGAGATAACTGGAAAAAAACGAAATGACGGTAATAATAATGGAAATAACAGAAATAATAACGGAAATAACGGAAATAATAACGGAAATAACGCAAATACGGAAATAACCTCCTCAGACACAGAAACATACGGCAGAATATTAAGTGACAGGTCAAGAACAACAACGGAAATAACAGAAATAACGGAAATAAAGGAAATAACGTAATTAACGGAAATAACGGAAATAACCCACACAGAGACTGAAACTTACGGCAGAAAATTAGGTAACAGGTCAAGAACAACATCGGAAATAACGGAAATAATAAGGGAAAGAACGGAAATAACCTCCACAGAGACAGAAACATAGAGCAGAAAATGACGTGACAGCTCAAAAATAACAACGGAAAGAAAGGAAAGAACGGAAAAAAACGGAAAAAACGGAAAAAACTAAAAGAACGGAAATAACCTCCAGAGAGACAGAAACATACGGCAGAAAATTAGGTGACAGGGCAAGAAGAACAACGGAAATAACGGAAATAACCGCAATAACCGAAATAACAAAAATAACGGAAATAATAAAGGAAATAACGGAAATAACCTCCACACAAACAGAAAAAGACGGCAGAAAATTAAATGACAGGTCTAGAACAACAACGGAAATAATTGAAATAATGGAAAAAACCGAAATAAAGCAAATAACGGAAATAACCTCCACAGAGCCAGAAACATACGGCAGAAAATTAAGTGACAGGTCTAGAACAACAACACAAATAACAGAAATAACGGAGAGAACCTCCAAGGAGACAGAAACATACAGCAGAAAATTAGGTGACAGGTCATGAACATCTACAGAAATAATAGAAAAAAACTAAATAAAGAAATAATAACGGAAATAACCGAAATAATAACGGAAATAATGGAAATAACCTACACAGAGAAAGACACATACGGCAGAAAATTAGCTGACAGGTCAAGAACCACAACGCAAAGAACGCAAAGAACGAAAAGAACGCAAAGAGCGCAAAGAGCGCAAAGAGCGCAAAGAGCGCAAAGAACAGAAATAACCTCAAGAGAGACAGAAACATACGGCAGAAAGTTAGGTGACTACTCAAAAACAACTACGGAGATAACAGGAAAAAAACGAAATGACGGTAAAAATAATGGAAATAACAGAAATAATAACGGAAATAACGCAAATACGGAAATAACCTCCTCAGACACAGAAACATACAACAGAATATTAAGTGACAGGTCAAGAACAACAACGGAAATAACAGAAATAACGGAAATAAAGGAAATAACGTAATTAACGGAAATAACGGAAATAACCCACACAGAGACTGAAACTTACGGCAGAAAATTAGGTAACAGGTCAAGAACAACATCGGAAATAACGGAAATAATAAGGGAAAGAACGGAAATAACCTCCACAGAGACAGAAACATAGAGCAGAAAATGACGTGACAGGTCAAAAATAACAACGGAAAGAAAGGAAAGAACGGAAAAAAACGGAAAAAACGGAAAAAACTAAAAGAACGGAAATAACCTCCAGAGAGACAGAAACATACGGCAGAAAATTAGGTGACAGGGCAAGAAGAACAACGGAAATAACGGAAATGACCGCAATAACCGAAATAACAAAAATAACGGAAATAATAAAGGAAATAACGGAAATAACCTCCACAGAGCCAGAAACATACGGCAGAAAATTAAGTGACAGGTCTAGAACAACAACACAAACAACAGAAATAACGGAAAGAACCTCCAAGGAGACAGAAACATACAGCAGAAAATTAGGTGACAGGTCATGAACAACTACAGAAATAATAGAAAACAACAAAATAAAGGAATTAATAACGGAAATAGCCGAAATAATAAGGGAAATAACGGAAATAACCTCCACAGAGAAAGAAACATACGGCAGAAAATTAAGTGACAGGTCGAGAACAACAACGGAAATAACGGAAATAACGGAAATATCGGAAATAACGGAAATATCGGAAATAACCTCCACAGAGACTGAAACTTACGGCAGAAAATTAGGTGACAGGTCAAGAACAACAACGGAAAGAACGGAAAGAACGGAAAGAACGCAAAGAACGCAAAGAACGCAAAGAACGCAAAGAACCTCAAGAGAGACAGAAACATACGGCAGAAAGTTAGGTGACTAGTCAAGAACAACAACGGAGATAACTGCAAAAACACGAAATGATGGTAATAATAATGGAAATAACAGAAATAATAACGGAAATAACGGAAATAATAACGGAAATAACGCAAATACGGAAATAACCTCCTCAGACACAGAAACATACGGCAGAATATTAAGTGACAGGTCAAGAACAACAACGGAAATAACAGAAATAACGGAAATAAAGGAAATAATGTAATTAACAGAAATAACGGAAATAACCCACGCAGAGACTGAAACTTACGGCAGAAAATTAGGTAACAGGTCAAGAACAACATCGGAAATAACGGAAATAATAAGGGAAAGAACGGAAATAACCTCCACAGAGACAGAAACACAGAGCAGAAAATTACGTGACAGGTCAAAAATAACAACAAAAAGAAAGGAAAGAACGGAAAAAAAGGAAAAAACGGAAAAAACTAAAAGAACGTAAATAACCTCCAGAGAGACAGAAACATACGGCAGAAAATTAGGTGACAGGGCAAGAACAACAACGGAAATAACGGAAAGAACGGAAAGAACGGAAAGAACGGAAAGAACGGAAAGAACGCAAAGAACGCAAAGAACGCAAAGAAGAACGCAAAGAACGCAAAGAACGCAAGGAACGCAAAGAACGCAAAGAATGCAAAGAACGCAAAGAACAGAAATAACCTCAAGAGAGTCAGAAACATACGGCAGAAAGTTAGGTGACTAGTCAAGAACAACAACGGAGATAACAGGAAAAAAACGAAATAAGGGTAATAATAATTGAAATAACAGAAATAATAACGGAAATAACGGAAAAAATAACGGAAATAAGGCAAATACGGAAATAACCTCCACAGACACAGAAACATACGGCAGAATATTAAGTGACAGGTCAAGAACAACAACGGAAATAACAGAAATAACGGAAATAACGGAAATAACCTCCACAGAGACAGAAACATACGGCAGAAAATTAGGTGACAGGGCAAGAACAACAACGGAAATAACGGAAAGAACGGAAAGAACGGAAAGAACCTCAAGAGAGACAGAAACATGCAGCAGAAAGTTAGGTGACTAGTCAAGAACAACAACGGAAATAACAGAAATAATGGAAATAAAGGAAATAACGTAATTAACGGAAATAACGGAAATAACCCACACAGAGACTGAAACTTACGGCAGAAAATTAGGTAACAGGTCAAGAACAACATCGGAAATAACGGAAATAATATCGGAAATAACTTAAATAACCTCCACAGAGACAGAAACATAGAGCACAAAATTACGTGACAGGTCAAAAATAACAACGGAAAGAAAGGAAAGAACGGAAAAAAACGGAAAAAAAACGGAAAAAACTAAAAGAACGGAAATAACATCCAGAGAGACAGAAACATACGGCAGAAAATTAGGTGACAGGGCAAGAACAACAACGGAAATAACGGAAATAACGGAAATAACGGAAAGAACGGAAAGAACGGAAAGAACGCAAAGAACGCAAAAAACGCAAAGAACGCAAAGAACGCAAAGAACGCAAAGAACGCAAAGAACGCAAAGAACGCAAAGAACGCAAAGAACCTCAAGAGAGACAGAAACATACGGCAGAAAATTAAGTGACAGGTCAAGAACAACAACGGAAATAACGGAAATAACGGAAATATCGGAAATAACCTCCACAGAGACAGAAACTTACGGCAGAAAATTAGGTGACAGGTCAAGAACAACAACGGAAATAACGGAAATAACGGAAATAACGGAAAGAACGGAAATAACGCAAAGAACGCAAAGAAGGCAAAGAACGCAAGGAACGCAAAGAACGCAAAGAACGCAAAGAACAGAAATAACCTCAAGAGAGTCAGAAACATACGGCAGAAAGTTAGGTGAGTAGTCAAGAACAACAACGGAGATAACAGGAAAAAAACGAAATAAGGGTAATAATAATTGAAATAACAGAAATAATAACAAAAATAACGGAAAAAATAACGGAAATAAGGCAAATACGGAAATAACCTCCTCAGACACAGAAACATGCGGCAGAATATTAAGTGACAGGTCAAGAACAACAACGGAAATAACAGAAATAACGGAAATAACGGAAATAACCTCCACAGAGACAGAAACTTACGGCAGAAAATTCCGTGACAGGTCAAGAACAACAATGGAAATAACGGAAAGAACGGAAAGAACGGAAAGAACGGAAAGAACGCAAAGAACGCAAAGAACGCAAAGAACCTGAAGAGAGACAGAAACATGCAGCAGAAAGTTAGGTGACTATTCAAGAACAACAACGGAAATAACAGAAATAACGGAAATAAAGGAAATAACGTAATTAACGGAAATAACGGAAATAACCCACACAGAGACTGAAACTTACGGCAGAAAATTAGGTAACAGGTCAAGAACAACATCGGAAATAACGGAAATAATATCGGAAATAACTTAAATAACCTCCACAGAGACAGAAACATAGAGCACAAAATTACGTGACAGGTCAAAAATAACAACGGAAAGAAAGGAAAGAACGGAAAAAACGGAAAAAACGGAAAAAACTAAAAGAACGGAAATAACCTCCAGAGAGACAGAAACATACGGCAGAAAATTAGGTGACAGGGCAAGAACAACAACGGAAATAACGGAAAGAACGGAAAGAACGGAAAGAACGGAAAGAACAGAAAGAACGGAAAGAACGCAAAGAACGCAAAGAACGCAAAGAATGCAAAGAACCTCAAGAGAGACAGAAACATACGGCAGAAAGTTAGGTGACTAGTCAAGAACAAAAACGGAAATAACAGAAATAACGGAAATGAAGGAAATAACGTAATTAACGGAAATAACGGAAATAACCCACACAGAGACTGAAACTTACGGCAGAAAATTAGGTAACAGGTCAAGAACAACATCGGAAATAACGGAAATAATATCGGAAATAACTTAAATATCCTCCACAGAGACAGAAACAAAGAGCACAACATTACGTGACAGGTCAAAAATAACAACAGAAAGAAAGGAAAGAACGGAAAAAAACGGAAAAAAACGGAAAAAACTAAAAGAACGGAAATAACCTCCAGAGAGACAGAAACATACGGCAGAAAATTAGGTGACAGGGCAAGAACAACAACGGAAATAACGGAAAGAACGGAAAGAACGGAAAGAACGCAAAGAAGGCAAAGAAGGCAAAGAACGCAAAGAACCTCAAGAGAGACAGAAACATACGGCAGAATATTAAGTGACAGGTCAAGAACAAAAACAGAAATAACGGAAATAACCGAAATAACAAAAATAACGGAAATAATAAAGGAAATAACAGAAATAACCTCCACAGTGACAGAAAAAGACGGCAGAAAATTAAATGACAGGTCTAGAACAACAACGGAAATAATTGAAAAAATGGAAAAAACGGAAATAAAAAAAATAACGGAAATAACCTCCAGAGAGACAGAAACATACGTCAGAAAATTAGGTGACAGGGCAAGAACAACAACGGAAATAACGGAAAGAACGCAAAGAACGCAAAGAACGCAAAGAACGCAAAGAACGCAAAGAACGCAAAGAACGCAAAGAACGCAAAGAACCTCAAGAGAGACAGAAACATATGGCAGAAAATTAAGTGACAGGTCAAGAACAACAACGGAAATAACGGAAATAATATCGGAAATAACTTAAATAACCTCCACAGAGACAGAAACATAGAGCACAAATTTACGTGACAGGTCAAAAATAACAACGGAAAGAAAGGAAAGAACGGAAAAAAACGGAAAAAACGGAAAAAACTAAAAGAACGGAAATAACCTCCAGAGAGACAGAAACATACGGCAGAATATTAAGTGACAGGTCAAGAACAACAACAGAAATAACGGAAATAACCGAAATAACAAAAATAACGGAAATAATAAAGGAAATAACAGAAATAACCTCCACAGTGACAGAAAAAGACGGCAGAAAATTAAATGACAGGTCTAGAACAACAACGGAAATAATTGAAATAATGGAAAAAACGGAAATAAAAAAAATAACGGAAATAACCTCAAGAGAGACAGAAACATACGGCAGAAAATTAAGTGACAGGTCAAGAACAACAACGGAAATAACGGAAATAACGGAAATATCGGAAATAACCTCCACAGAGACAGAAACTTACGGCAGAAAATTAGGTGACAGGTCAAGAACAACAACGGAAATAACGGAAATAACGGAAATAACGGAAAGAACGGAAATAACGCAAAGAACGCAAAGAAGGCAAAGAACGCAAGGAACGCAAAGAACGCAAAGAACGCATAGAACGCAAAGAACAGAAATAACCTCAAGAGAGTCAGAAACATACGGCAGAAAGTTAGGTGACTAGTCAAGAACAACAACGGAGATAACAGGAAAAAAACGAAATAAGGGTAATAATAATTGAAATAACAGAAATAATAACGGAAATAACGGAAAAAATAACGGAAATAAGGCAAATACGGAAATAACCTCCTCAGACACAGAAACATGCGGCAGAATATTAAGTGACAGGTCAAGAACAACAACGGAAATAACAGAAATAACGGAAATAACGGAAATAACCTCCACAGAGACAGAAACTTACGGCAGAAAATTCCGTGACAGGTCAAGAACAACAACGGAAATAACGGAAAGAACGGGAAGAACGGAAAGAACGCAAAGAACGCAAAGAACGCAAAGAACTCAAAGAACGCAAAGAACGCAAAGAACGCAAAGAACTCAAAGAACGCAAAGAACGCAAAGAACCTGAAGAGAAACAGAAACATGCAGCAGAAAGTTAGGTGACTATTCAAGAACAACAACGGAAATAACAGAAATAACGGAAATAAAGGAAATAATGTAATTAACGGAAATAACGGAAATAACCCACGCAGAGACTGAAACTTACGGCAGAAAATTAGGTAACAGGTCAAGAACAACATCGGAAATAACGGAAATAATATCGGAAATAACTTAAATAACCTCCACAGAGACAGAAACACAGAGCAGAAAATTACGTGACAGGTCAAAAATAACAACGGAAAGAAAGGAAAGAACGGAAAAAACGGAAAAAACGGAAAAAACTAAAAGAACGGAAATAACCTCCAGAGAGACAGAAACATACGGCAGAAAATTAGGTGACAGGTCAAGAACAACAACGGAAATAACGGAAATAACGGAAATAACGCAAAGAACGCAAAGAACGCAAAGAACGCAAAGAAGGCAAAGAACGCAAGGAACGCAAAGAACGCAAAGAACGCAAAGAACAGAAATAACCTCAAGAGAGTCAGAAATATACGGCAGAAAGTTAGGTGACTATTCAAGAACAACAACGGAGATAACAGGAAAAAAACGAAATAAGGGTAATAATAATTGAAATAACAGAAATAATAACGGAAATAACGGAAAAAATAACGGAAATAAGGCAAACACGGAAATAACCTCCTCAGACACAGAAACATACGGCAGAATATTAAGTGACAGGTCAAGAACAACAACGGAAATAACAGAAATAACGGAAATAACGGAAATAACCTCCACAGAGACAGAAACTTACGGCAGAAAATTAGCTGACAGGGCAAGAACAACAACGGAAATAACGGAAAGAACGGAAAGAACGGAAAGAACGCAAAGAACGCAAAGAACGCAAAGAACGCAAAGAACGCAAAGAACGCAAAGAACCTCAAGAGAGACAGAAACATACGGCAGAAAGTTAGGTGACAGGGCAAGAACAACAACGGAAATAACGGAAAGAACGGAAAGAACGGAAAGAACGGAAAGAACGCAAAAAACGCAAAGAACGCAAAGAACGCAAAGAACCTCAAGAGAGACAGAAACATACGGCAGAATATTAAGTGACAGGTCAAGAACAACAACAGAAATAACGGAAATAACCAAAATAACAAAAATAACGGAAATAATAAAGGAAATAACAGAAATAACCTCCACAGTGAAAGAAAAAGACGGCAGAAAATTAAATGACAGGTCTAGAACAACAACGGAAATAATTGAAATAATGGAAAAAACGGAAATAAAAAAAATAACGGAAATAACCTCAAGAGAGACAGAAACATACGGCAGAAAATTAGGTGACAGGTCAAGAACAACAACGGAAATAACGGAAGTTACGGAAATAACAGAAAGACGGAAATAACCTCCACAGAGACAGGAACATACGGCAAAGAATTAGGTGACAGGTCAAGAACAACAACGGAAATACAGAAAAAAACGAAATAAGGGAAATAATAACGGAAATAATGGAAATAAAGGAAATAATAACGGAAATAACGGAAATAATAACGGAAGTAACGGAAGTAATAACAGAAATATCCTCCAGAAAGACCGAAACATACGGACGAAAATTTGGTGACAGGTCAAGTACAACAACGGAAAAAACGGAAATAACGGAAATCACGGAAAAAACGGAAATAACGGAAATAACCTCCACAGAGACAGAAACATACGGCAGAAAATTGGGTGACAGGTCAAGAACAACAACGGAAATAACGGAAAAAAAATGAAATAACGGAAATAGTAACGGATATATCAGAAATAATAACAGAAATAACGGAAATAATAACGGAAATAATAACGGAAATAACGGAAATAATAACGGAAAGAACGGAAAAAAAAAAAACCCGAGAGACAGAAACATAGAGCAGAAAATTAGGTGACATGTCAAAACAATAATGGACATAACAGAAGAAAACGAAATAACAGAAATAATAACTAAAATAACGAAAATAATAACAAAAGTAACGGAAATAATGAAAATAATCTCAACAGAGACAGAAACATACAGCAGAAAATAAGGTGACAGGTAAAGAACAACAACGGAAAGAATGAAAAAAAAACGAAATAACGGAAATAATAACGGAAATATCGGAAATAATAACGGAAATATCCTCCAGAGAGACAGAAAAAAACAGCAGAAAATTAGGTGACAGATCAGAAACAAGAACGGA
This sequence comes from Gallus gallus, assembly GCF_016699485.2. NCBI lineage: Eukaryota > Metazoa > Chordata > Aves > Galliformes > Phasianidae > Gallus > Gallus gallus. The sequence goes on from NC_052532.1 coordinate 83,329,533, forward strand.
AAGAACAGAAAAAACGGATAGAAAGTAAAGAATGGAAAGAACGGAAAGAACCTCCTGAGAGGCAGAAACATACAGCAAAAAATTAGGCAACAAGTCAAGAACAACAACGGAAATAACAATAAAAACAGAAATAACCGAAAATAATAACGGAAATAACGGACATTATAACGGAAATAACGGACATAATAAGGGAAATAACAGAAATAATTACGGAAATAACCTCCACAAAGACAGAAACATACGGCAGAAAATTAGGTGATAGGTCAAGAACAACAACGGAAATAACAGAAAATCCGAAAGAACGGAAGTAATAACGGAAATAACGGAAGTAATAACGGAAACATCCTCCAGAGAGACCAAAACATACAACAGAAAATTACGTGACAGGTCAAGAACAACAGCGGAAGTTACGGAAATTACCGAAATAACGGAAATAACCTCCACAGAGACAGAAACATACGGCAGAAAATTAGGTGATAAGTCAAGAACAACGGAAAGAATGGAAATAACGAAAAGAACGGAAAGAACGGGAAGAACCTCCAGAGAGACAGAAACATATGGCAAAAAAATTTAGGTGACAGGTCAAGAACAACAAAGGAAGTAACAGAAAATACGAAATAATGTAAATAATAACGGAAATAATGGAAATAACAGAAATAACGGAAATAACGGAAATAATCTCTACAGAGACAGAAACATACAGCAGAAAATTAGGTGACAGGTAAAGAACAACAACGGAAATAACGGAAATAAGGGAAATAACGGAAATAAGGGAAATAACGGAAATATCGGAAGTAACCTCCACAGAGACAGAAACATACGGCAGAAAATTAGGTGACAGGTCAAGAACATTAACGGAAATAACGGAAATAACGGAAATAACGGAAATAACCTACACAGAGACAGAAACTTACGGCAGAAAATTAGGTGACAGGTCAAGAACATCAACGGAAATAACAGAAATAACTGAAATAACTGAAATAACCTCCACAGAGCCAGAAACATACGGCAGAAAATTAAGTGACAGTTCAAGAACAACAACGGAAATAACGGAAATAACGGAAATATCGGAAATAACGGAAATAACGGAAAAAACGGAAATAACCTCCACAGAGACAGAAACTTACGGCAGAAAATTAGGTGACAGGTCAAGAACAACAACGGAAATAACGGAAATAACGGAAATCACGGAAATAACGGAAATCACGGAAATAACGGAAATCACGGAAATAACGGAAATCACGGAAAAAACGGAAATCACGGAAAAAACGGCAATCACAGAAAAAACGGAAATCACGGAAATAACGGAAATCACGGAAATAACGGAAATAACCTCCACAGAGACAGAAACATACGGCAGAAAATTGGGTGACAGGTCAAGAACAACAACGGAAATAACGGAAAGAATGGAAAGAATGGAAAGAACGGAAAGAACGGAAAGAACGGAAAGAACCTCCAGAAAGACAGAAACATACGGCAAAAATTAGGTGACAGGTCAAGAACAACAACGGAAAGCACGGAAAGCACGGAAAGAATGGAAAGAACCTCCAAAGAGACAGAAACATACTGCAAAAAATTAGGTGACTGGTCAAGAACAAGAAAGGAATTAACAGAAAAAAAAAATGAAATAACGGAAATAGTAACGGAAATATCAGAAATAATAACAGAAATAACGGAAATAATAACGGAAATAACAGAAATAATAAGGAAAAAATAAGGGAAAGAACGAAAATAATAAGGGAAAGAACGGAAATAATAACGGAAAGAACGGAAAAAAAAAACCTGAGAGACAGAAACATAGAGCAGAAAATTAGGTGACAGGTCAAAAACAACAACGGAAATAACAGAAAAAAACGAAATAACAGAAATAATAACGGAAATAACGAAAATAATAACAAAAATAACGGAAATAATGAAAATAATCTCAACTGCGACAGAAACATACGGCAGAAAATAAGGTGACAGGTAAAGAACAACAACGGAAAGAATGAAAAAAAACGAAATAACGGAAATAATAACGGAAATAATGAAAATAATAACAGAAATAACGGAAAAAATAACGGAAATAACGGAAATAATAACGGAAATAACGAAAATAATAACGGAAATATCCTCCAGAGAGACAGAAAAAAACAGCAGAAAATTAGGTGACAGATCAGAAACAAGAACGGAAAGAACAGAAAAAACGGATAGAAAGTAAAGAATGGAAAGAACGGAAAGAACCTCCTGAGAGGCAGAAACATACAGCAAAAAATTAGGCAACAAGTCAAAAACAACAACGGAAATAACAATAAAAACAGAAATAACGGACATAATAACGGAAATTACGGAAATAATAACGGAAATAACCTTCACAAAGACAGAAACATACGGCAGAAAATTAGGTGACAGGTCAAGAACAACAACGGAAATAACGGAAAGAATGGAAAGAAAGGAAAGAATGGAAAGATCGGAAAGTACCTCCTGAGATGCAGAAACATACGACAAAAAATTAGGTGACATGTTTAGAACAACAACGGAAATAACAGAAGAAACCAAAATAACGGAAATAATAACGGAAATAACAGACATAATAACGGAAATGACGGAAATAATATTGTAAAAAATAACGGAAAGAACGAAAATAATAAGGTAAAGAATGGAAATAATATTGGAAAGGATGAAAGGAACCTCAAGAGAGACAGAAACATACAACAGAAAATTAGGAGACCGGTCAAGAACAGCAACAGAAAAAACAGAAAAAAAAATGAAATAACGGAAATAATAACGGAAATAACGGAAATAAACTCCAAAGAGACAGAAACATACAGCGGATAATTATGTGACAGGTCAAGAACAGCAACGGAAAGAACGGAAAGAACCTCCACAGGGACAGAAACATACAGCAGAAATTTAGTTGACAGGTCAAGAACAACAACGGAAAGAAGTGAAAGAACAGAAATAACGGAAATAATAATGGAAAAAACGGAAATAATAACGGAAATAACGGAAGTAATAACGGAAATATCCTCCACAGAGACCAAAACAAACGACAGAAAATTATATGACAGGCCAAGAATAACAGCGGAAACTACGGAAATTACGGAAATAACGGAAATAAAGGAAATAACGGAAATAACCTACACAGAGACAGAAACTTACGGCAGAAAATTAGGTGACAGGTCAAGAACATCAACGGAAATAACGGAAATAACGGAAATAACGGAAATAACCTACAAAGAGACAGAAACTTACGGCAGAAAATTAGGTGACAGGTCAAGAACATCAACGGAAATAACAAAAATATCGGAAATAACGGAAATAACGGAAATAACCTCCACAGAGACAGAAACTTACGGCAGATCATTAGGTGACAGGTCAAGAACAACTAAGGAAAAAACAGAAAAAAAACGGAAAAAAAAGGAAAAAAACGGAAAAAAACGGAAACAACGGAACGAACGGAAATAATAACAAAAATAAGGGAAATAACAGAAATAACGGAAATAACGGAAATAACAGAAATAAGGGAAATAATGGAAATAATAATGGAAATAACGGAAAAAACGAAAATAACCTCCACAAAGACAGAAACATACGGCAGAAAATTAGGTGACAGGTCAAGAACAACAACGCAAATAATGGAAAGAACAGAAAGAACGGAAATAATAACGGAAATAACGGAAGTAATCACGGAAATAACCTCCACAGAAAAAGAAACATACGGCAGAAAATTAGGTAACAGGTCAAGAATATCAACTAAAATAACAGAAAAAACTGAAATAACGGAAATAATATAGGAAATAACGGAAATAACAGAAGTAATAACGGAAATAACCTCCACAGAGACAGAAACATAAGACAGAAAATTAGGTGACAGGTCAAGAACAACAACGGATATAACAGAAAATATCGAAAAAACGAAAATAATAACAGAAATAACGGAAATAATAACGGACATAACGGAAATAATAAGGGAAATATCCTCCAGAGATACAGAAACATACAGCAGAAAATTACGTGACAGGTCAAAAACAACAACGGAAAGAACGGAAACAACGGAAACAACCTCCACAGAGACAGAAACATAAGGCAGAAAATTAGGTGACAGGTCAAGAACAACAACGGACACAAAGGAAACAACGGAAACAACCTCCACAGAGACAGAAACATAAGGCAGAAAATTAGGTGACAGGTCAAGAACAACAACGGAAACAACGGAAACAACGGAAACAACGGAAACAACGGAAACAACGGAAACAACGGAAACAACACAACCTCCACAGAGACAGAAACATAAGGCAGAAAATTAGGTGACAGGTCAAGAAGAACAACGGAAACACTAACGGAAACACTAACGGAAACACTAACGGAAACATCCGCCAGAGAGACAGAAACATACGGCAGAAAATTAGGTGACAGGTCAAGAACAACAACGGAAACAACTGAAACAACCAAAACAACCGAAACAACCTCCACAGAGACAGAAACATAAGGCAGAAAATTAGGTGACAGGTCAAGAACAACAACGGAAATAACAGAAAAAACTGAAATAACAAAAATAATAACAGAAATAACGAAAATAACCTTCACAGAGATAGAAACATAAGGACAAAAATTAGGTGACAGGTCAAAAACAACAACGGAAATAAACACGGAAAGAACGGAAATAAACAAGGAAAGAACGGAAATAAACAGAAATAAAAATGGAAATAACAGCAATAAAAATGGAAATAATAACTGAAATAATGGAAATAACGGAAATAAACTCCACAGAGACAGAAACATACGGCACAAAATTAGGTGAAAGGTCAATAACAACAACGGAAAGAAGAGAAAGAACGAAAACAACGAAAACAACGGAAACAACGGAAAATTAATAACAACGTCAATAACGGAAATAATAACAGAAATAACGGAAATAATAACAGAAATAACGGAAAAAATAACGGAAGCAACATCCACAGAGACAGAAACATAAGGCAGAAAATTAGGTGACAGGTCAAGAACAACAACGGAAACAACTGAAACAACCAAAACAACCGAAACAACCTCCACAGAGACAGAAACATAAGGCAGAAAATTAGGTGACAGGTCAAGCACAACAACGGAAACAACCGAAACAACCTCCACAGAGACAGAAACATAAGGCAGAAAATTAGGTGACAGGTCAAGAACAACAACGGAAATAACAGAAAAAACTGAAATAACAAAAATAATAACGGAAATAACGAAAATAACCTTCACAGAGATAGAAACATAAGGACAAATATTAGGTGACAGGTCAAAAACAACAACGGAAATAAACACGGAAAGAACGGAAATAAACAAGGAAAGAACGGAAATAAACAGAAATAAAAATGGAAATAACAGCAATAAAAATGGAAATAATAACTGAAATAATGGAAATAACGGAAATAAACTCCACAGAGACAGAAACATACGGCACAAAATTAGGTGACAGGTCAAGAACAACAACGGAAAGAAGAGAAAGAACGAAAACAACGAAAACAACGGAAACAACGGAAAATTAATAACAACGTCAATAACGGAAATAATAACAGAAATAACGGAAATAATAACAGAAATAACGGAAAAAATAACGGAAGCAACATCCACAGAGACAGAAACATAAGGCAGAAAATTAGGTGACAGGTCAAGAACAACAACGGAAACAACTGAAACAACCAAAACAACCGAAACAACCTCCACAGAGACAGAAACATAAGGCAGAAAATTAGGTGACAGGTCAAGCACAACAACGGAAACAACCGAAACAACCTCCACAGAGACAGAAACATAAGGCAGAAAATTAGGTGACAGGTCAAGAACAACAACGGAAATAACAGAAAAAACTGAAATAACAAAAAATAATAACGGAAATAACGAAAATAACCTTCACAGAGATAGAAACATAAGGACAAAAATTAGATGACAGGTCAAAAACAACAACGGAAATAAACACGGAAAGAACGGAAATAAACAAGGAAAGAACGGAAATAAACAGAAATAAAAATGGAAATAACAGAAATAAAAATGGAAATAATAACTGAAATAATGGAAATAACGGAAATAAACTCCACAGAGACAGAAACATACGGCACAAAATTAGGTGACAGGTCAAGAACAACAACGGAAACAACGGAAACAACGGAAACAACGGAAACAACGGAAACAACCTCCACAGAGACAGAAACATAAGACAGAAAATTAGGTGACTGGTCAAGAACAACAACGGAAACAACGGAAACAATGGAAACAACGGAAACAACGGAAACAACGGAAACAACGGAACCAACGGAAACAACGGAACCAACCTCCACAGAGACAGAAACATAAGGCAGAAAATTAGGTGACAGGTCAAGAACAACAACGGACACAACGTAAACAACCTCCACAGAGACAGAAACATAAGACAGAAAATTAGGTGACTGGTCAAGAACAACAACGGAAACAACGGAAACAACCTCCACAGAGACAGAAACATAAGACAGAAAATTAGGTGACTGGTCAAGAACAACAACGGAAACAACGGAAACAACGGAAACAACGGAAACAACGGAAACAACGGAAACAACCTCCACAGAGACAGAAACATAAGGCAGAAAATTAGGTGACAGGTCAAGAACAACAACGGACACAAAGGAAACAACGGAAACATCCTCCACAGAGACAGAAATATAAGGCAGAAAATTAGGTGACAGGTCAAGAACAACAACGGAAACAACGGAAACAACGGAAACAACGGAAACAACGGAAACAACGGAAACAACACAACCTCCACAGAGACAGAAACATAAGGCAGAAAATTAGGTGACAGGTCAAGAAGAACAACGGAAGACGGAAACAATGGAAACAACCGAAACAACCGAAACAACCATAACAACCTCCACAGAGACAGAAACATAAGGCAGATAATTAGGTGACAGGTCAAGAACAACAACGGAAACACTAACGGAAACACTAACGGAAACACTAACGGAAACATCCGCCAGAGAGACAGAAACATACGGCAGAAAATTAGGTGACAGGTCAAGAACAACAACGGAAACAACGGAAACAACGGAAACAACGGAAACAACGGAAACAACACAACCTCCACAGAGACAGAAACATAAGGCAGAAAATTAGGTGACAGGTCAAGAAGAACAACGGAAACACTAACGGAAACACTAACGGAAACACTAACGGAAACATCCGCCAGAGAGACAGAAACATACGGCAGAAAATTAGGTGACAGGTCAAGAACAACAACGGAAACAACTGAAACAACCAAAACAACCGAAACAACCTCCACAGAGACAGAAACATAAGGCAGAAAATTAGGTGACAGGTCAAGAACAACAACGGAAATAACAGAAAAAACTGAAATAACAAAAATAATAACGGAAATAACGAAAATAACCTTCACAGAGATAGAAACATAAGGACAAAAATTAGGTGACAGGTCAAAAACAACAACGGAAATAAACACGGAAAGAACGGAAATAAACAAGGAAAGAACGGAAATAAACAGAAATAAAAATGGAAATAACAGCAATAAAAATGGAAATAATAACTGAAATAATGGAAATAACGGAAATAAACTCCACAGAGACAGAAACATACGGCACAAAATTAGGTGACAGGTCAAGAACAACAACGGAAAGAAGAGAAAGAACGAAAACAACGAAAACAACGGAAACAACGGAAAATTAATAACAACGTCAATAACGGAAATAATAACAGAAATAACGGAAATAATAACAGAAATAACGGAAAAAATAACGGAAGCAACATCCACAGAGACAGAAACATAAGGCAGAAAATTAGGTGACAGGTCAAGAACAACAACGGAAACAACTGAAACAACCAAAACAACCGAAACAACCTCCACAGAGACAGAAACATAAGGCAGAAAATTAGGTGACAGGTCAAGCACAACAACGGAAACAACCGAAACAACCTCCACAGAGACAGAAACATAAGGCAGAAAATTAGGTGACAGGTCAAGAACAACAACGGAAATAACAGAAAAAACTGAAATAACAAAAATAATAACAGAAATAACGAAAATAACCTTCACAGAGATAGAAATATAAGGACAAAAATTAGGTGACAGGTCAAAAACAACAACGGAAATAAACACGGAAAGAACGGAAATAAACAAGGAAAGAACGGAAATAAACAGAAATAAAAATGGAAATAACAGAAATAAAAATGGAAATAATAACTGAAATAATGGAAATAACGGAAATAAACTCCACAGAGACAGAAACATACGGCACAAAATTAGGTGACAGGTCAAGAACAACAACGGAAACAACGGAAACAACGGAACCAACGGAAACAACGGAACCAACCTCCACAGAGACAGAAACATAAGGCAGAAAATTAGGTGACAGGTCAAGAACAACAACGGACACAACGTAAACAACCTCCACAGAGACAGAAACATAAGACAGAAAATTAGGTGACTGGTCAAGAACAACAACGGAAACAACGGAAACAACGGAAACAACGGAAACAACGGAAACAACCTCCACAGAGACAGAAACATAAGACAGAAAATTAGATGACTGGTCAAGAACAACAACGGACACAAAGGAAACAACGGAAACAACGGAAACAACGGAAACAACGGAAACAACCTCCACAGAGACAGAAACATAAGGCAGAAAATTAGGTGACAGGTCAAGAACAACAACGGACACAAAGGAAACAACGGAAACATCCTCCACAGAGACAGAAACATAAGGCAGAAAATTAGGTGACAGGTCAAGAAGAACAACGGAAGACGGAAACAATGGAAACAACCGAAACAACCGAAACAACCATAACAACCTCCACAGAGACAGAAACATAAGGCAGATAATTAGGTGACAGGTCAAGAACAACAACGAAAACACTAACGGAAACACTAACGGAAACACTAACGGAAACATCCGCCAGAGAGACAGAAACATACGGCAGAAAATTAGGTGACAGGTCAAGAACAACAACGGAAACAACCGAAAAAACCGAAACAACCGAAACAACCGAAACAACCTCCACAGAGACAGAAACATAAGGCAGAAAATTAGGTGACAGGACAAGCACAACAACGGAAACAACCGAAACAACCTCCACAGAGACAGAAACATAAGGCAGAAAATTAGGTGACAGGTCAAGAGGAACAACGGAAACAACGGAAACAACGGAAACAAAACAACGTCCACAGAGACAGAAACATACGGCAGAAAATTAGGTGATAGGTCAAGAAGAACAACGGAAATAATGGAAACAACGGAATCTACGTAAACAACCTCCACAGAGACAAAAACATAAGGCAGAAAATTAGGTGACAGGTCAAGAACCACAACGGAAACAACGGAAACAACGGAAACAACCTCCACAGATAAAGAAACATAAGGCAGAAAATTAGGTGACAGGTCAAGAACAACAACGGAAATAACCGAAACAGCGGAAACAACCTCCACAGAGACAGAAAAACAAGGCAGAAAATTAGGTGACAGGTCAAGAACAACAACGGAAACAACGGAAACAGCGGAAACAACCTCCACAGAGACAGAAACATAAGGCAGAAAATTAGGTGACAGGTCAAGAACAACAACGGAAACAACGGAAACAATGGAAACAACGGAAAGAACGGAAAGAACGGAAAGAACGGAAAGAACCTCCACAGAGACAGAAACATAGGGCAGAAAATTAGGTGACAGTTCAAAAACAACAACGGAAAGAACGGAAAGAACCTCCACAGAGACAGAAACATACGGCAGAAAATTACGTGACAGGTCAAGAACAACAACGGAAACAACGGAAACAACGGAAACAACGGAAACAACGGAAACAACGGAAACAACCTCCACAGAGACAGAAACATAAGGCAGAAAATTAGGTGAGAGGTCAATAACAACAACGGACACAACGGAAACAACGGAAACAACCTCCACAGAGACAGAAACATAAGGCAGAAAATTAGGTGACAGGTCAAGAACAACAACGGAAACAACGGAAACAACGGAAACAACGGAAACTACGGAAACAACGGAAACAACACAACCTCCACAGAGACAGAAACATAAGGCAGAAAATTAGGTGACAGGTCAAGAAGAACAACGGAAGACGGAAACAACGGAAACAACCGAAACAACCGAAACAACCATAACAACCTCCACAGAGACAGAAACATAAGGCAGATAATTAGGTGACAGGTCAAGAAAAACAACGGAAACACTAACGGAAACACTAACGGAAACACTAACGGAAACATCCGCCAGAGAGACAGAAACTTACGGCAGAAAATTAGGTGACAGGTCAAGAACAACAACGGAAACAACTGAAACAACCAAAAACAACCGAAACAACCTCCACAGAGACAGAAACATAAGGCAGAAAATTAGGTGACAGGTCAAGCACAACAACGGAAACAACCGAAACAACCTCCACAGAGACAGAAACATAAGGCAGAAAATTAGGTGACAGGTCAAGAACAACAACGGAAATAACAGAAAAAACTGAAATAACAAAAATAATAACGGAAATAACGAAAATAACCTTCACAGAGATAGAAACATAAGGACAAAAATTAGGTGACAGGTCAAAAACAACAACGGAAATAAACACGGAAAGAACGGAAATAAACAAGGAAAGAACGGAAATAAACAGAAATAAAAATGGAAATAACAGAAATAAAAATGGAAATAATAACTGAAATAATGGAAATAACGGAAATAAACTCCACAGAGACAGAAACATACGGCACAAAATTAGGTGACAGGTCAAGAACAACAACGGAAAGAAGAGAAAGAACGAAAACAACGAAAACAACGGAAACAACGGAAAATTAATAACAACGTCAATAAAGGAAATAATAACAGAAATAACGGAAATAATAACAGAAATAACGGAAAAAATAACGGAAGCAACCTCCACAGACACAGAAACATAAGGCAGAAAATTAGGTGACAGGTCAAGAACAACAACGGAAACAACGGAAACAATGGAAACAACGGAAACAACGGAAACAACGGAAACAACGGAACCAACGGAAACAACGGAACCAACCTCCACAGAGACAGAAACATAAGGCAGAAAATTAGGTGACAGGTCAAGAACAACAACGGACACAACGTAAACAACCTCCACAGAGACAGAAACATAAGACAGAAAATTAGGTGACTGGTCAAGAACAACAACGGAAACAACGGAAACAACGGAAACAACGGAAACAACGGAAACAACGGAAACAACCTCCACAGAGACAGAAACATAAGACAGAAAATTACATGACTGGTCAAGAACAACAACGGAAACAACGGAAACAACGGAAACAACGGAAACAACGGAAACAACGGAAACAACGGAAACAACGGAAACAACCTCCACAGAGACAGAAACATAAGGCAGAAAATTAGGTGACAGGTCAAGAACAACAACGGAAACAAGGGAAACAACGGAAACAACGGAAACAACGGAAACAACGGAAACAACCTCCACAGAGACAGAAACATAAGACAGAAAATTACATGACTGGTCAAGAACAACAACAGAAACAACGGAAACAACGCAAACAACGGAAACAACCTCCACAGAGACAGAAACATAAGGCAGAAAATTAGGTGAGAGGTCAATAACAACAACGGACACAACGGAAACAATGGAAACAACCTCCGCAGAGACAGAAACATAAGGCAGAAAATTAGGTGACATGTCAAGAACAACAACGGAAACAACGGAAACAGCGGAAAGAACCTCCAAAGAGACAGAAACATAGGGCAGAAAATTAGGTGACAGTTCAAAAACAACAACGGAAAGAACGGAAAGAACCTCCACAGAGACAGAAACAAAGGGCAGAAAATTAGGTGACAGTTCAAAAACAACAACAGAAACAACGGAAAGAACGGAAAGAACGGAAAGAACCTCCACAGAGACAGAAACATACAACAGAAAAATACGTGACAAGTGAAGAACAACAACGGAAACAACGGAAACAACGGAAACAACGGAAACAACCACCACAGAGACAGAAACATAAGGCAGAAAATTAGGTGACAGGTCAAGAATAACAATGGAAAGAACGGAAAGAATGGAAAGAACGGAAATAAAGAACCTCCACAGAGACAGAAACATACGGCAGAAAATTAGGGGACATTTCAAGAACAACTACAGAAAGAACGGAAAGAACCTCCACAGAGACAGAAACATACGGCAGAAAATATGGGGACAGGTCAAGAACAACAACAGAAAGAACGGAAAGAACGAAAAGAACATAAAGAACCTCCACAGAGACAGAAACATACGGCAGAAAATTACGTGACAGGTCAAGAACAACAAGGGAAACAACGGAAACAACGGAAACAACGGAAACAACGGAAACAACCGAAACAACGGAAAAAACACAACCTCCACAGAGACAGAAACATAAAAGACAAAATTACGTAACAGGTCAAGAACAACAACGGAAACACGAACGGAAACACTAACGGAAACACTAACGGAAACATCCTCCAGAGAGACAGAAACATAGAGCAGAAAATTAGGTGACAGGTCAAGAACAACAACGGAAACAACCGAAACAACCGAAACTACCTCCACAGAGACAGAAACATAAGGCAGAAAATTAGGTGACAGGTCAAGAAGAACAACGGAAAGAATGGAAACAACGAAAACAACGGAAACAACGGAAAAAACCTCCACAGAGACAAAAACATAAGGCAGAAAATTAGGTGACAGGTCAAGAACCACAACGGAAACAACGGAAACAACGGAAACAACACAACCTCCAAAGAGACAGAAACATAAGGCAGAAAATAAGGTGACAGGTCAAGAACAACAACGGAAACAACGGAAACAGCGGAAACAACCTCCACAGAGACAGAAACACAAGGCAGAAAATTAGGTGACAGGTCAAGAACAACAACAGAAACAATGGAAACAACGGAAAGAACGGAAAGAACGGAAAGAACCTCCACAGAGACAGAAACATAGGGCAGAAAATTAGGTGACAGTTCAAAAACAACAAGGGAAAGAACGGAAAGAACGGAAAGAACGGAAAGAACGGAAAGAACGGAAAGAACCTCCACAGAGACAGAAACATAGGGCAGAAAATTAGGTGACAGTTCAAAAACAACAACAGAAAGAACGGAAAGAACGGAAAGAACGGAAAGAACATAAAGAACCTCCACAGAGACAGAAATATACGGCAGAATATTACGTGACAGGTCAAGAACAACAACGGAAAAAACGGAAACAACGGAAACAACAGAAACAACACAACCTCCACAGAGACAGAAACATAAAAGAGAAAATTACGTGACAGGTCAAGAACAACAAGGGAAACACTAACGGAAACACTAACGGAAACACTAACGGAAACACTAACGGAAACACTAACGGAAACATCCTCCAGAGAGACAGAAACATACGGCAGAATATTACGTGACAGGTCAAGAACAACAACAGAAACAACGGAAACAACGGAAACAATGGAAACAACCTCCACAGAGACAGAAACATAAGGCAGAAAATTAGGTGAGAGGTCAATAACAACAACGGACACAACGGAAACAAAGGAAACAACCTCCACAGAGACAGAAACATATAGCAGAAAATTAGGTGACATGTCAAGAACAACAACGGAAACAACGGAAACAGCGGAAACAACCTCCACAGAGACAGAAACATAAGGCAGAAAATTAGGTGACAGGTCAAGAACAACAACAGAAACAACAGAAACAACGGAAACAACGGAAACAACAGAAAGAACCTCCACAGAGACAGAAACATAGGGCAGAAAATTAGGTGACAGTTCAAAAACAACAACGGAAAGAACGGAAAGAACCTCCACAGTGACAGAAACAAAGGGCAGAAAATTAGGTGACAGTTCAAAAACAACAACGGAAAGAACGGAAAGAACGGAAAGAACCTCCACAGAGACAGAAACATACAACAGAAAAATACGTGACAAGTGAAGAACAACAACGGAAACAACGGAAACAACGGAAACAACGGAAACAACCACCACAGAGACAAAAACATAAGGCAGAAAATTAGGTGACAGGTCAAGAATAACAATGGAAAGAATGGAAAGAACGGAAAGAATGGAAAGAACGGAAATAAAGAACCTCCACAGAGACAGAAACATACGGCAGAAAATAAGGTGACAGGTCAAGAACAACAACAGAAAGAACGGAAAGAACGAAAAGAACATAAAGAACCTCCACAGAGACAGAAACATACGGCAGAAAATTACGTGACAGGTCAAGAACAACAAGGGAAACAACGGAAACAACGGAAACAACCGAAACAACCGAAACAACCGAAACAACGGAAAAAACACAACCTCCACAGAGACAGAAACATAAAAGACAAAATTACGTAACAGGTCAAGAACAACAACGGAAACACGAACGGAAACACTAACGGAAACACTAACGGAAACATCCTCCAGAGAGACAGAAACATAGAGCAGAAAATTAGGTGACAGGTCAAGAACAACAACGGAAACAACCGAAACAACCGAAACTACCTCCACAGAGACAGAAACATAAGGCAGAAAATTAGGTGACAGGTCAAGAAGAACAACGGAAAGAATGGAAACAACGAAAACAACGGAAACAACGGAAAAAACCTCCAAAGAGACAGAAACATAAGGCAGAAAATTAGGTGACAGGTCAAGAACCACAACGGAAACAACGGAAACAACGGAAACAACACAACCTCCAAAGAGACAGAAACATAAGGCAGAAAATTAGGTGACAGGTCAAGAACAACAACGGAAACAACGGAAACAGCGGAAACAACCTCCACAGAGACAGAAACACAAGGCAGAAAATTAGGTGACAGGTCAAGAACAACAACGGAAACAGCGGAAACAACCTCCACAGAGACAGAAACATAAGGCAGAAAATTAGGTGACAGGTCAAGAACAACAACAGAAACAACGGAAACAACGGAAAGAACGGAAAGAACGGAAAGAACCTCCACAGAGACAGAAACATAGGGCAGAAAATTAGGTGACAGTTCAAAAACAACAAGGGAAAGAACGGAAAGAACGGAAAGAACGGAAAGAACCTCCACAGAGACAGAAACATAGGGCAGAAAATTAGGTGACAGTTCAAAAACAACAACAGAAAGAACGGAAAGAACGGAAAGAACGGAAAGAACATAAAGAACCTCCACAGAGACAGAAACATACGGCAGAATATTACGTGACAGGTCAAGAACAACAACGGAAAAAACGGAAACAACGGAAACAACAGAAACAACACAACCTCCACAGAGACAGAAACATAAAAGAGAAAATTACGTGACAGGTCAAGAACAACAAGGGAAACACTAACGGAAACACTAACGGAAACACTAACGGAAACACTAACGGAAACACTAAGGGAAACATCCTCCAGAGAGACAGAAACATACGGCAGAATATTACGTGACAGGTCAAGAACAACAACAGAAACAACGGAAACAACGCAAACAACGGAAACAACCTCCACAGAGACAGAAACATAAGGCAGAAAATTAGGTGAGAGGTCAATAACAACAACGGACACAACGGAAACAACGGAAACAACCTCCGCAGAGACAGAAACATAAGGCAGAAAATTAGGTGACATGTCAAGAACAACAACGGAAACAACGGAAACAGCGGAAAGAACCTCCACAGAGACAGAAACATAGGGCAGAAAATTAGGTGACAGTTCAAAAACAACAACGGAAAGAACGGAAAGAACCTCCACAGAGACAGAAACAAAGGGCAGAAAATTAGGTGACAGTTCAAAAACAACAACAGAAAGAACGGAAAGAACGGAAAGAACGGAAAGAACATAAAGAACCTCCACAGAGACAGAAATATACGGCAGAATATTACGTGACAGGTCAAGAACAACAACGGAAAAAACGGAAACAACGGAAACAACAGAAACAACACAACCTCCACAGAGACAGAAACATAAAAGAGAAAATTACGTGACAGGTCAAGAACAACAAGGGAAACACTAACGGAAACACTAACGGAAACACTAACGGAAACACTAACGGAAACACTAACGGAAACATCCTCCAGAGAGACAGAAACATACGGCAGAATATTACGTGACAGGTCAAGAACAACAACAGAAACAACGGAAACAACGGAAACAATGGAAACAACCTCCACAGAGACAGAAACATAAGGCAGAAAATTAGGTGAGAGGTCAATAACAACAACGGACACAACGGAAACAAAGGAAACAACCTCCACAGAGACAGAAACATATAGCAGAAAATTAGGTGACATGTCAAGAACAACAACGGAAACAACGGAAACAGCGGAAACAACCTCCACAGAGACAGAAACATAAGGCAGAAAATTAGGTGACAGGTCAAGAACAACAACAGAAACAACAGAAACAACGGAAACAACGGAAACAACAGAAAGAACCTCCACAGAGACAGAAACATAGGGCAGAAAATTAGGTGACAGTTCAAAAACAACAACGGAAAGAACGGAAAGAACCTCCACAGTGACAGAAACAAAGGGCAGAAAATTAGGTGACAGTTCAAAAACAACAACGGAAAGAACGGAAAGAACGGAAAGAACCTCCACAGAGACAGAAACATACAACAGAAAAATACGTGACAAGTGAAGAACAACAACGGAAACAACGGAAACAACGGAAACAACGGAAACAACCACCACAGAGACAAAAACATAAGGCAGAAAATTAGGTGACAGGTCAAGAATAACAATGGAAAGAATGGAAAGAACGGAAAGAATGGAAAGAACGGAAATAAAGAACCTCCACAGAGACAGAAACATACGGCAGAAAATAAGGTGACAGGTCAAGAACAACAACAGAAAGAACGGAAAGAACGAAAAGAACATAAAGAACCTCCACAGAGACAGAAACATACGGCAGAAAATTACGTGACAGGTCAAGAACAACAAGGGAAACAACGGAAACAACGGAAACAACCGAAACAACCGAAACAACCGAAACAACGGAAAAAACACAACCTCCACAGAGACAGAAACATAAAAGACAAAATTACGTAACAGGTCAAGAACAACAACGGAAACACGAACGGAAACACTAACGGAAACACTAACGGAAACATCCTCCAGAGAGACAGAAACATAGAGCAGAAAATTAGGTGACAGGTCAAGAACAACAACGGAAACAACCGAAACAACCGAAACTACCTCCACAGAGACAGAAACATAAGGCAGAAAATTAGGTGACAGGTCAAGAAGAACAACGGAAAGAATGGAAACAACGAAAACAACGGAAACAACGGAAAAAACCTCCAAAGAGACAGAAACATAAGGCAGAAAATTAGGTGACAGGTCAAGAACCACAACGGAAACAACGGAAACAACGGAAACAACACAACCTCCAAAGAGACAGAAACATAAGGCAGAAAATTAGGTGACAGGTCAAGAACAACAACGGAAACAACGGAAACAGCGGAAACAACCTCCACAGAGACAGAAACACAAGGCAGAAAATTAGGTGACAGGTCAAGAACAACAACGGAAACAGCGGAAACAACCTCCACAGAGACAGAAACATAAGGCAGAAAATTAGGTGACAGGTCAAGAACAACAACAGAAACAACGGAAACAACGGAAAGAACGGAAAGAACGGAAAGAACCTCCACAGAGACAGAAACATAGGGCAGAAAATTAGGTGACAGTTCAAAAACAACAAGGGAAAGAACGGAAAGAACGGAAAGAACGGAAAGAACCTCCACAGAGACAGAAACATAGGGCAGAAAATTAGGTGACAGTTCAAAAACAACAACAGAAAGAACGGAAAGAACGGAAAGAACGGAAAGAACATAAAGAACCTCCACAGAGACAGAAACATACGGCAGAATATTACGTGACAGGTCAAGAACAACAACGGAAAAAACGGAAACAACGGAAACAACAGAAACAACACAACCTCCACAGAGACAGAAACATAAAAGAGAAAATTACGTGACAGGTCAAGAACAACAAGGGAAACACTAACGGAAACACTAACGGAAACACTAACGGAAACACTAACGGAAACACTAAGGGAAACATCCTCCAGAGAGACAGAAACATACGGCAGAATATTACGTGACAGGTCAAGAACAACAACAGAAACAACGGAAACAACGCAAACAACGGAAACAACCTCCACAGAGACAGAAACATAAGGCAGAAAATTAGGTGAGAGGTCAATAACAACAACGGACACAACGGAAACAACGGAAACAACCTCCGCAGAGACAGAAACATAAGGCAGAAAATTAGGTGACATGTCAAGAACAACAACGGAAACAACGGAAACAGCGGAAAGAACCTCCACAGAGACAGAAACATAGGGCAGAAAATTAGGTGACAGTTCAAAAACAACAACGGAAAGAACGGAAAGAACCTCCACAGAGACAGAAACAAAGGGCAGAAAATTAGGTGACAGTTCAAAAACAACAACAGAAACAACGGAAAGAACGGAAAGAACGGAAAGAACCTCCACAGAGACAGAAACATACAACAGAAAAATACGTGACAAGTGAAGAACAACAACGGAAACAACGGAAACAACGGAAACAACGGAAACAACCACCACAGAGACAGAAACATAAGGCAGAAAATTAGGTGACAGGTCAAGAATAACAATGGAAAGAACGGAAAGAATGGAAAGAACGGAAATAAAGAACCTCCACAGAGACAGAAACATACGGCAGAAAATAAGGTGACAGGTCAAGAACAACTACAGAAAGAACGGAAAGAACGAAAAGAACATAAAGAACCTCCACAGAGACAGAAACATACGGCAGAAAATTACGTGACAGGTCAAGAACAACAACGGAAACAACGGAAACAACGGAAACAACCGAAACAACCGAAACAACCGAAACAACGGAAAAAACACAATCTCCACAGAGACAGAAACATAAAAGACAAAATTACGTAACAGGTCAAGAACAACAACGGAAACACTAACGGAAACAAAAACGGAAACACTAACGGAAACATCCTCCAGAGAGACAGAAACATAGAGCAGAAAATTAGGTGACAGGTCAAGAACAACAACGGAAACAACCGAAACAACCGAAACTACCTCCACAGAGACAGAAACATAAGGCAGAAAATTAGGTGACAGGACAAGAAGAACAACGGAAAGAATGGAAACAACGAAAACAACGGAAACAACGGAAAAAACCTCCACAGAGACAAAAACATAAGGCAGAAAATTAGGTGACAGGTCAAGAACCACAACGGAAACAACGGAAACAACGGAAACAACACAACCTCCAAAGAGACAGAAACATAAGGCAGAAAATTAGGTGACAGGTCAAGAACAACAACGGAAACAACGGAAACAGCGGAAACAACCTCCACAGAGACAGAAACACAAGGCAGAAAATTAGGTGACAGGTCAAGAACAACAACGGAAACAGCGGAAACAACCTCCACAGAGACAGAAACATAAGGCAGAAAATTAGGTGACAGGTCAAGAACAACAACAGAAACAACGGAAACAACGGAAAGAACGGAAAGAACGGAAAGAACCTCCACAGAGACAGAAACATAGGGCAGAAAATTAGGTGACAGTTCAAAAACAACAAGGGAAAGAACGGAAAGAACGGAAAGAACGGAAAGAACGGAAAGAACCTCCACAGAGACAGAAACATAGGGCAGAAAATTAGGTGACAGTTCAAAAACAACAACGGAAAGAACGGAAAGAACCTCCACAGAGACAGAAACAAAGGACAGAAAATTAGGTGACAGTTCAAAAACAACAACAGAAAGAACGGAAAGAACGGAAAGAACGGAAAGAACCTCCACAGAGACAGAAACATACAACAGAAAAATACGTGACAAGTGAAGAACAACAACGGAAACAACGGAAACAACGGAAACAACCACCACAGAGACAGAAACATAAGGCAGAAAATTAGGTGACAGGTCAAGAATAACAATGGAAAGAACGGAAAGAATGGAAAGAACGGAAATAAAGAACCTCCACAGAGACAGAAACATACGGCAGAAAATTAGGGGACATTTCAAGAACAACTACAGAAAGAACGGAAAGAACCTCCACAGAGACAGAAACATACGGCAGAAAATAAGGTGACAGGTCAAGAACAACAACAGAAAGAACGGAAAGAACGGAAATAAAGAACCTCCACAGAGACAGAAACATACGGCAGAAAATTACGTGACAGGTCAAGAACAACAACGGAAACAACGGAAACAAGGGAAACAACGGAAACAACGGAAACAACCGAAACAACGGAAAAAACACAACCTCCACAGAGACAGAAACATAAAAGAGAAAATTACGTAACAGGTCAAGAACAACAACGGAAACACGAACGGAAACACTAACGGAAACACTAACGGAAACATCCTCCAGAGAGACAGAAACATAGAGCAGAAAATTAGGTGACAGGTCAAGAACAACAACGGAAACAACCGAAACAACCGAAACTACCTCCACAGAGACAGAAACATAAGGCAGAAAATTAGGTGACAGGTCAAGAAGAACAACGGAAAGAATGGAAACAACGAAAACAACGGAAACAACGGAAAAAACCTCCACAGAGACAAAAACATAAGGCAGAAAATTAGGTGACAGGTCAAGAACCACAACGGAAACAACGGAAACAACGGAAACAACACAACCTCCAAAGAGACAGAAACATAAGGCAGAAAATTAGGTGACAGGTCAAGAACAACAACGGAAACAACGGAAACAGCGGAAACAACCTCCACAGAGACAGAAACACAAGGCAGAAAATTAGGTGACAGGTCAAGAACAACAACGGAAACAGCGGAAACAACCTCCACAGAGACAGAAACATAAGGCAGAAAATTAGGTGACAGGTCAAGAACAACAACGGAAACAACGGAAACAACGGAAAGAACGGAAAGAACCTCCACAGAGACAGAAACATAGGGCAGAAAATTAGGTGACAGTTCAAAAACAACAAGGGAAAGAACGGAAAGAACGGAAAGAACGGAAAGAACGGAAAGAACCTCCACAGAGACAGAAACATAGGGCAGAAAATTAGGTGACAGTTCAAAAACAACAACGGAAAGAACGGAAAGAACCTCCACAGAGACAGAAACAAAGGACAGAAAATTAGGTGACAGTTCAAAAACAACAACAGAAAGAACGGAAAGAACGGAAAGAACGGAAAGAACCTCCACAGAGACAGAAACATACAACAGAAAAATACGTGACAAGTGAAGAACAACAACGGAAACAACGGAAACAACGGAAACAACCACCACAGAGACAGAAACATAAGGCAGAAAATTAGGTGACAGGTCAAGAATAACAATGGAAAGAATGGAAAGAATGGAAAGAACGGAAATAAAGAACCTCCACAGAGACAGAAACATACGGCAGAAAATTAGGGGACATTTCAAGAACAACTACAGAAAGAACGGAAAGAACCTCCACAGAGACAGAAACATACGGCAGAAAATAAGGTGACAGGTCAAGAACAACAACAGAAAGAATGGAAAGAATGGAAATAAAGAACCTCCACAGAGACAGAAACATACGGCAGAAAATTACGTGACAGGTCAAGAACAACAACGGAAACAACGGAAACAAGGGAAACAACGGAAACAACGGAAACAACCGAAACAACGGAAAAAACACAACCTCCACAGAGACAGAAACATAAAAGAGAAAATTACGTAACAGGTCAAGAACAACAACGGAAACACGAACGGAAACACTAACGGAAACACTAACGGAAACATCCTCCAGAGAGACAGAAACATAGAGCAGAAAATTAGGTGACAGGTCAAGAACAACAACGGAAACAACAGAAACAACCGAAACTACCTCCACAGAGACAGAAACATAAGGCAGAAAATTAGGTGACAGGTCAAGAAGAACAACGGAAAGAATGGAAACAACGAAAACAACGGAAACAACGGAAAAAACCTCCACAGAGACAAAAACATAATGCAGAAAATTAGGTGACAGGTCAAGAACCACAACGGAAACAACGGAAACAACGGAAACAACACAACCTCCAAAGAGACAGAAACATAAGGCAGAAAATTAGGTGACAGGTCAAGAACAACAACGGAAACAACGGAAACAGCGGAAACAACCTCCACAGAGACAGAAACACAAGGCAGAAAATTAGGTGACAGGTCAAGAACAACAACGGAAACAGCGGAAACAACCTCCACAGAGACAGAAACATAAGGCAGAAAATTAGGTGACAGGTCAAGAACAACAACAGAAACAACGGAAACAACGGAAAGAACGGAAAGAACGGAAAGAACCTCCACAGAGACAGAAACATAGGGCAGAAAATTAGGTGACAGTTCAAAAACAACAAGGGAAAGAACGGAAAGAACGGAAAGAACGGAAAGAACGGAAAGAACCTCCACAGAGACAGAAACATAGGGCAGAAAATTAGGTGACAGTTCAAAAACAACTACAGAAAGAACGGAAAGAACGGAAAGAACGGAAAGAACCTCCACATAGACAGAAACATACAACAGAAAAATACGTGACAAGTGAAGAACAACAACGGAAACAACGGAAACAACGGAAACAACGGAAACAACCACCACAGAGACAGAAACATAAGGCAGAAAATTAGGTGACAGGTCAAGAATAACAATGGAAAGAACGGAAAGAATGGAAAGAACGGAAATAAAGAACCTCCACAGAGACAGAAACATACGGCAGAAAATTAGGGGACATTTCAAGAACAACTACAGAAAGAACGGAAAGAACCTCCACAGAGACAGAAACATAAGGCAGAAAATTAGGTGACAGGTCAAGAATAACAATGGAAAGAACGGAAAGAATGGAAAGAACGGAAATAAGGAACCTCCACAGAGACAGAAACATACGGCAGAAAATTAGGGGACATTTCAAGAACAACAACAGAAAGAACGGAAAGAACGGAAAGAACGGAAAGAACCTCCACAGAGACAGAAACATACGGCAGAAAATTACGTGACAGGTCAAGAACAACAACGGAAACAACGGAAACAAGGGAAACAACGGAAACAATGGAAACAACCGAAACAACGGAAAAAACACAATCTCCACAGAGACAGAAACATAAAAGAGAAAATTACATAACAGGTCAAGAACAACAACGGAAACACTAACGGAAACACTAACGGAAACACTAACGGAAACATCCTCCAGAGAGACAGAAACATAAGGCAGAAAATTAGGTGACAGGTCAAGAACAACAACGGAAACAACAGAAACAACCGAAACTACCTCCACAGAGACAGAAACATAAGGCAGAAAATTAGGTGACAGGTCAAGAAGAACAACGGAAAGAATGGAAACAACGAAAACAACGGAAACAACGGAAAAAACCTCCACAGAGACAAAAACATAAGGCAGAAAATTAGGTGACAGGTCAAGAACCACAACGGAAACAACGGAAACAACGGAAACAACACAACCTCCAAAGAGACAGAAACATAAGGCAGAAAATTAGGTGACAGGTCAAGAACAACAACGGAAACAACGGAAACAGCGGAAACAACCTCCACAGAGACAGAAACACAAGGCAGAAAATTAGGTGACAGGTCAAGAACAACAACGGAAACAGCGGAAACAACCTCCACAGAGACAGAAACATAAGGCAGAAAATTAGGTGACAGGTCAAGAACAACAACAGAAACAACGGAAACAACGGAAAGAACGGAAAGAACGGAAAGAACCTCCACAGAGACAGAAACATAGGGCAGAAAATTAGGTGACAGTTCAAAAACAACAAGGGAAAGAACGGAAAGAACGGAAAGAACGGAAAGAACGGAAAGAACCTCCACAGAGACAGAAACATAGGGCAGAAAATTAGGTGACAGTTCAAAAACAACAGAAAGAACGGAAAGAACCTCCACAGAGACAGAAACAAAGGACAGAAAATTAGGTGACAGTTCAAAAACAACAACAGAAAGAACGGAAAGAACGGAAAGAACGGAAAGAACCTCCACAGAGACAGAAACATAGGGCAGAAAAATACGTGACAAGTGAAGAACAACAACGGAAACAACGGAAACAACGGAAACAACGGAAACAACCACCACAGAGACAGAAACATAAGGCAGAAAATTAGGTGACAGGTCAAGAATAACAATGGAAAGAACGGAAAGAATGGAAAGAACGGAAATAAAGAACCTCCACAGAGACAGAAACATACGGCAGAAAATTAGGGGACATTTCAAGAACAACTACAGAAAGAACGGAAAGAACCTCCACAGAGACAGAAACATAAGGCAGAAAATTAGGTGACAGGTCAAGAATAACAATGGAAAGAACGGAAAGTATGGAAAGAACGGAAATAAAGAACCTCCACAGAGACAGAAACATACGGCAGAAAATTAGGGGACATTTCAAGAACAACTACAGAAAGAATGGAAAGAACCTCCACAGAGACAGAAACATACGGCAGAAAATGAGGTGACAGGTCAAGAACAACAACAGAAAGAACGGAAAGAACGGAAAGAACATAAAGAACCTCCACAGAGACAGAAACATACGGCAGAAAATTACGTGACAGGTCAAGAACAACAACGGAAACAACGGAAACAAGGGAAACAACGGAAACAACGGAAACAACGGAAAAAACACAACCTCCACAGAGACAGAAACATAAAAGAGAAAATTACGTAACAGGTCAAGAACAACAACGGAAACACTAACGGAAACACTAACGGAAACACTAACGGAAACATCCTCCAGAGAGACAGAAACATAGAGCAGAAAATTAGGTGACAGGTCAAGAACAACAACGGAAACAACCGAAACAACCGAAACTACCTCCACAGAGACAGAAACATAAGGCAGAAAATTAGGTGACAGGTCAAGAAGAACAACGGAAAGAATGGAAACAAGGAAAACAACGGAAAAAACGGAAAAAACCTCCACAGAGACAAAAACATAAGGCAGAAAATTAGGTGACAGGTCAAGAACCACAACGGAAACAACGGAAACAACGGAAACAACGGAAACAACGGAAACAACGGAAACAACCTCCTCAGAGACAGAAACATAAGGCAGAAAATTTGGTGAGAGGTCAATAACAACAACGGACACAACGGAAACAACGGAAACAACCTCCACAGAGACAGAAACATACGGCAGAAAATTAGGTGACAGGTCAAGAACAACAACGGAAACAACGGAAACAACGGAAACAACGGAAACAACAGAAACAACGGAAACAACGGAAACAAAACAACCTCCACAGAGACAGAAACATAAGGCAGAAAATTAGGTGACAGGTCAAGAAGAACAACGGAAGACGGAAACAACGGAAACAACCGAAACAACCGAAACAACCATAACAACCTCCACAGAGACAGAAACATAAGGCAGATAATTAGGTGACAGGTCAAGAACAACAACGGAAACACTAACGGAAACACTAACGGAAACACTAACGGAAACATCCGCCAGAGAGACAGAAACATACGGCAGAAAATTAGGTGACATGTCAAGAACAACAACGGAAACAACTGAAACAACCAAAACAACCGAAACAACCTCCACAGAGACAGAAACATAAGGCAGAAAATTAGGTAACAGGTCAAGCACAACAACGGAAACAACCGAAACAACCTGCACAGAGACAGAAACATAAGGCAGAAAATTAGGTGACAGGTCAAGTACAACAACGGAAATAACAGAAAAAACTGAAATAACAAAAATAATAACGGAAATAACGAAAATAACCTTCACAGAGATAGAAACATAAGGACAAAAATTAGATGACAGGTCAAAAACAACAACGGAAATAAACACGGAAAGAACGGAAATAAACAAGGAAAGAACGGAAATAAACAGAAATAAAAATGGAAATAACAGAAATAAAAATGGAAATAATAACTGAAATAATGGAAATAACGGAAATAAACTCCACAGAGACAGAAACATACGGCACAAAATTAGGTGACAGGTCAAGAACAACAACGGAAAGAAGAGAAAGAACGAAAACAACGAAAACAACGGAAACAACGGAAAATTAATAACAACGTCAATAACGGAAATAGTAACAGAAATAACAGAAATAATAACAGAAATAACGGAAATAATAACGGAAGCAACCTCCACAGAGACAGAAACATACGGCAGAAAATTAGGTGACTGGTGAAGAACAACAACGGAAACAACGGAAACAACGGAAACAACGGAAACAACGGAAACAACCTCCACAGAGACAGAAACATAAGACAGAAAATTAGGTGACTGGTCAAGAACAACAACGGAAACAACGGAAACAACGGAAACAACGGAAACAACGGAAACAACGGAAACAACGGAACCAACGGAAACAACGGAACCAACCTCCACAGAGACAGAAACATAAGGCAGAAAATTAGGTGACAGGTCAAGAACAACAACGGACACAACGTAAACAACCTCCACAGAGACAGAAACATAAGACAGAAAATTAGATGACTGGTCAAGAACAACAACGGAAACAACGGAAACAACGGAAACAACGGAAACAACGGAAACAACGGAAACAACCTCCACAGAGACAGAAACATAAGGCAGAAAATTAGGTGACAGGTCAAGAACAGCAACGGACACAAAGGAAACAACGGAAACAACCTCCACAGAGACAGAAATATAAGGCAGAAAATTAGGTGACAGGTCAAGAACAACAACAGAAACAACGGAATCAACGGAAACAACGGAAACAACGGAAACAACACAACCTCCACAGAGACAGAAACATAAGGCAGAAAATTAGGTGACAGGTCAAGAAGAACAACGGAAACAACAGAAACAACGGAAAAAACTGAAACAACGGAAAGAACCTCCACAGAAACAGAAACATAGGGCAGAAAATTAGGTGACAGTTCAAAAACAACAACGGAAAGAACGGAAAGAACCTCCACAGAGACAGAAACAAAGGACAGAAAATTAGGTGACAGTTCAAAAACAACAACAGAAAGAACGGAAAGAACGGAAAGAACGGAAAGAACCTCCACAGAGACAGAAACATACAACAGAAAAATACGTGACAAGTGAAGAACAACAACGGAAACAACGGAAACAACGGAAACAACCACCACAGAGACAGAAACATAAGGCAGAAAATTAGGTGACAGGTCAAGAATAACAATGGAACGAACGAAAAGAATGGAAAGAACGGAAATAAAGAACCTCCACAGAGACAGAAACATACGGCAGAAAATTAGGGGACATTTCAAGAACAACTACAGAAAGAACGGAAAGAACCTCCACAGAGACAGAAACATACGGCAGAAAAAAAGGTGACAGGTCAAGAACAACAACAGAAAGAACGGAAAGAACGGAAAGAACATAAAGAACCTCCACAGAGACAGAAACATACGGCAGAAAATTACGTGACAGGTCAAGAACAACAACGGAAACAACGGAAACAACGGAAACAACCGAAACATCCGAAACAACCGAAACAACGGAAAAAACACAACCTCCACAGAGACAGAAACATAAAAGAGAAAATTACGTAACAGGTCAAGAACAACAACGGAAACACTAACGGAAACACTAACGGAAACATCCTCCAGAGAGACAGAAACATAGAGCAGAAAATTAGGTGACAGGTCAAGAACAACAACGGAAACAACCGAAACAACCGAAACTACCTCCACAGAGGCAGAAACATAAGGCAGAAAATTAGGTGACAGGTCAAGAAGAACAACGGAAAGAATGGAAACAACGAAAACAACGGAAACAACGGAAAAAACCTCCAAAGAGACAAAAACATAAGGCAGAAAATTAGGTGACAGGTCAAGAACCACAACGGAAACAACGGAAACAACGGAAACAACCTCCACAGAGACAGAAACATAAGGCAGAAAATTAGGTGACAGGTCAAGAACAGCAACGGACACAAAGGAAACAACGGAAACAACCTCCACAGAGACAGAAATATAAGGCAGAAAATTAGGTGACAGGTCAAGAACAACAACGGAAACAACGGAATCAACGGAAACAACGGAAACAACGGAAACAACACAACCTCCACAGAGACAGAAACATAAGGCAGAAAATTAGGTGACAGGTCAAGAAGAACAACGGAAACAACAGAAACAACGGAAACAACTGAAACAACGGAAAGAACCTCCACAGAGACAGAAACATAGGGCAGAAAATTAGGTGACAGTTCAAAAACAACAACGGAAAGAACGGAAAGAACCTCCACAGAGACAGAAACAAAGGACAGAAAATTAGGTGACAGTTCAAAAACAACAACAGAAAGAACGGAAAGAACGGAAAGAACGGAAAGAACCTCCACAGAGACAGAAACATACAACAGAAAAATACGTGACAAGTGAAGAACAACAACGGAAACAACGGAAACAACGGAAACAACCACCACAGAGACAGAAACATAAGGCAGAAAATTAGGTGACAGGTCAAGAATAACAATGGAAAGAACGGAAAGAATGGAAAGAACGGAAATAAAGAACCTCCACAGAGACAGAAACATACGGCAGAAAATTAGGGGACATTTCAAGAACAACTACAGAAAGAACGGAAAGAACCTCCACAGAGACAGAAACATACGGCAGAAAATAAGGTGACAGGTCAAGAACAACAACAGAAAGAACGGAAAGAACGGAAAGAACATAAAGAACCTCCACAGAGACAGAAACATACGGCAGAAAATTACGTGACAGGTCAAGAACAACAACGGAAACAACGGAAACAACGGAAACAACCGAAACAACCGAAACAACCGAAACAACGGAAAAAACACAACCTCCGCAGAGACAGAAACATAAAAGAGAAAATTACGTAACATGTCAAGAACAACAACGGAAACACTAACGGAAACACTAACGGAAACACTAACGGAAACATCCTCCAGAGAGACAGAAACATAGAGCAGAAAATTAGGTGACAGGTCAAGAACAACAACGGAAACAACAGAAACAACCGAAACTACCTCCACAGAGGCAGAAACATAAGGCAGAAAATTAGGTGACAGGTCAAGAAGAACAACGGAAAGAATGGAAACAACGAAAACAACGGAAACAACGGAAAAAACCTCCAAAGAGACAAAAACATAAGGCAGAAAATTAGGTGACAGGTCAAGAACCACAACGGAAACAACGGAAACAACGGAAACAACACAACCTCCAAAGAGACAGAAACATAAGGCAGAAAATTAGGTGACAGGTCAAGAACAACAACGGAAACAACGGAAACAACGGAAAGAACGGAAAGAACGGAAAGAACGGAAAGAACCTCCACAGAGACAGAAACATAGGGCAGAAAATTAGGTGACAGTTCAAAAACAACAAGGGAAAGAACGGAAAGAACGGAAAGAACGGAAAGAACGGAAAGAACCTCCACAGAGACAGAAACATAGGGCAGAAAATTAGGTGACAGTTCAAAAACAACAGCAGAAAGAACGGAAAGAACGGAAAGAACGGAAAGAACGGAAAGAACCTCCACAGAGACAGAAACATACGGCAGAATATTACGTGACAGGTCAAGAACAACAACGGAAACAACGGAAACAACGGAAACAACACAACCTCCACAGAGACAGAAACATAAAAGAGAAAATTACGTGACAGGTCAAGAACAACAACGGAAACACTAACGGAAACACTAACGGAAACACTAACGGAAACACTAACGGAAACATCCTCCAGAGAGACAGAAACATACGGCAGAATATTACGTGACAGGTCAAGAACAACAACAGAAACAACGGAAACATCCTCCAGAGAGACAGAAACATACGGCAGAATATTACGTGACAGGTCAAGAACAACAACAGAAACAACGGAAACAACGGAAACAACGGAAACAACCTCCACAGAGACAGAAACATAAGGCAGAAAATTAGGTGAGAGGTCAATAACAACAACGGACACAACGGAAACAACGGAAACAACCTCCACAGAGACAGAAACATAAGGCAGAATATTAGGTGACAGGTCAAGAACAACAACGGAAACAACGGAAACAGCGGAAACAACCTCCACAGAGACAGAAACACAAGGCAGAAAATTAGGTGACAGGTCAAGAACAACAACAGAAACAACAGAAACAACGGAAACAACGGAAACAACGGAAAGAACCTCCACAGAGACAGAAACAAAGGACAGAAAATAAGGTGACAGTTCAAAAACAACAACAGAAAGAACGGAAAGAATGGAAAGAACGGAAAGAACCTCCACAGAGACAGAAACATACAACAGAAAAATACGTGACAAGTGAAGAACAACAACGGAAACAACGGAAACAACGGAAACAACGGAAACAACCACCACGGAGACAGAAACATAAGGCAGAAAATTAGGTGACAGGTCAAGAATAACAATGGAAAGAACGGAAAGAATGGAAAGAACGGAAATAAAGAACCTCCACAGAGACAGAAACATACGGCAGAAAATTAGGGGACATTTCAAGAACAACTACAGAAAGAACGGAAAGAACCTCCACAGAGACAGAAACATACGGCAGACAATTAGGGGACATTTCAAGAACAACTGCAGAAAGAACGGAAAGAATGGAAAGAACGGAAAGAACCTCCACAGAGACAGAAACATACATCAGAAAAATACGTGACAAGTGAAGAACAACAACGGAAACAACGGAAACAACGGAAACAACCACCACAGAGACAGAAACTTAAGGCAGAAAATAAGGTGACAGGTCAAGAATAACAATGGAAAGAACGGAAAGAATGGAAAGAACGGAAATAAAGAACCTCCACAGAGACAGAAACATACGGCAGAAAATTAGGGGACATTTCAAGAACAACTACAGAAAGAACGGAAAGAACCTCCACAGAGACAGAAACATACGGCAGAAAATAAGGTGACAGGTCAAGAACAACAACAGAAAGAACGGAAAGAACGGAAAGAACATAAAGAACCTCCACAGAGACAGAAACATACGGCAGAAAATTACGTGACAGGTCAAGAACAACAACGGAAACAACGGAAACAACGGAAACAACCGAAACAACCGAAACAACCGAAACAACGGAAAAAACACAACCTCCACAGAGACAGAAACATAAAAGAGAAAATTACGTAACAGGTCAAGAACAACAACGGAAACAACGGAAACAACGGAAACAACGGAAACAACGGAAACAACACAACCTCCACAGAGACAGAAAAAAAGGGCAGAAAATTAGGTGACAGGTCAAGAAGAACAACGGAAACAACAGAAACAACGGAAACAACGGAAAGAACCTCCACAGAGACAGAAACATAGGGCAGAAAATTAGGTGACAGTTCAAAAACAACAACGGAAAGAACGGAAAGAACCTCCACAGAGACAGAAACAAAGGACAGAAAATTAGGTGACAGTTCAAAAACAACAACAGAAAGAACGGAAAGAACGGAAAGAACGGAAAGAACCTCCACAGAGACAGAAACATACGGCAGAAAATTACGTGACAGGTCAAGAACAACAACGGAAACAACGGAAACAACGGAAACAACGGAAACAACCGAAACAACGGAAAAAAACACAACCTCCACAGAGACAGAAACATAAAAGAGAAAATTACGTAACAGGTCAGGAACAACAACGGAAACACTAACGGAAACACTAACAGAAACACTAACGGAAACATCCTCCAGAGAGACAGAAACATAAGGCAGAAAATTAGGTGACAGGTCAAGAACAACAACGGAAACAACAGAAACAACCGAAACTACCTCCACAGAGACAGAAACATAAGGCAGAAAATTAGGTGACAGGTCAAGAAGAACAACGGAAAGAATGGAAACAACGAAAACAACGGAAACAACGGAAAAAACCTCCACAGAGACAAAAACATAAGGCAGAAAATTAGGTGACAGGTCAAGAACCACAACGGAAACAACGGAAACAACGGAAACAACACAACCTCCAAAGAGACAGAAACATAAGGCAGAAAATTAGGTGACAGGTCAAGAACAACAACGGAAACAACGGAAACAGCGGAAACAACCACCACAGAGACAGAAACACAAGGCAGAAAATTAGGTGACAGGTCAAGAACAACAACGGAAACAGCGGAAACAACCTCCACAGAGACAGAAACATAAGGCAGAAAATTAGGTGACAGGTCAAGAACAACAACAGAAACAACGGAAACAACGGAAAGAACGGAAAGAACGGAAAGAAACTCCACAGAGACAGAAACATAGGGCAGAAAATTAGGTGACAGTTCAAAAACAACAAGGGAAAGAACGGAAAGAACGGAAAGAACGGAAAGAACATAAAGAACCTCCACAGAGACAGAAACATACGGCAGAATATTACGTGACAGGTCAAGAACAACAACGGAAACAACGGAAACAACGGAAACAACACAACCTCCACAGAGACAGAAACATAAAAGAGAAAATTACGTGACAGGTCAAGAACAACAAGGGAAACACTAACGGAAACACTAACGGAAACACTAACGGAAACACTAACGGAAACATCCTCCAGAGAGACAGAAACATACGGCAGAATATTACGTGACAGGTCAAGAACAACAACAGAAACAACGGAAACAACGGAAACAACGGAAACAACCTCCACAGAGACAGAAACATAAGGCAGAAAATTAGGTGAGAGGTCAATAACAACAACGGACACAACGGAAACAACGGAAACAACCTCCACAGAGACAGAAACATAAGGCAGAAAATTAGGTGACAGGTCAAGAACAACAACGGAAACAACGGAAACAGCGGAAACAACCTCCACAGAGACAGAAACATAAGGCAGAAAATTAGGTGACAGGTCAAGAACAACAACAGAAACAACAGAAACAACGGAAACAACGGAAACAACGGAAAGAACCTCAACAGAGACAGAAACATAGGGCAGAAAATTAGGTGACAATTCAAAAACAACAACGGAAAGAACGGAAAGAACCTCCACAGAGACAGAAACAAAGGACAGAAAATTAGGTGACAGTTCAAAAACAACAACAGAAAGAACGGAAAGAACGGAAAGAACCTCCACAGAGACAGAAACATACAACAGAAAAATACGTGACAAGTGAAGAACAACAACGGAAACAACGGAAACAACGGAAACAACGGAAACAACCACCACAGAGACAGAAACATAAGGCAGAAAATTATGTGACAGGTCAAGAATAACAATGGAAAGAACGGAAAGAATGGAAAGAACGGAAATAAAGAACCTCCACAGAGACAGAAACATACGGCAGAAAATTAGGGGACATTTCAAGAACAACTACAGAAAGAACGGAAAGAACCTCCACAGAGACAGAAACATACGGCAGAAAATAAGGTGACAGGTCAAGAACAACAACAGAAAGAACGGAAAGAACGGAAAGAACATAAAGAACCTCCACAGAGACAGAAACATACGGCAGAAAATTACGTGACAGGTCAAGAACAACAACGGAAACAACGGAAACAACGGAAACAACCGAAACAACCGAAACAACCGAAACAACGGAAAAAACACAACCTCCACAGAGACAGAAACATAAAAGAGAAAATTACGTAACAGGTCAAGAACAACAACGGAAACACGAACGGAAACACTAACGGAAACACTAACGGAAACATCCTCCAGAGAGACAGAAACATAGAGCAGAAAATTAGGTGACAGGTCAAGAACAACAACGGAAACAACCGAAACAACCGAAACTACCTCCACAGAGACAGAAACATAAGGCAGAAAATTAGGTGACAGGTCAAGAAGAACAACGGAAAGAATGGAAACAACGAAAACAACGGAAACAACGGAAAAAACCTCCACAGAGACAAAAACATAAGGCAGAAAATTAGGTGACAGGTCAAGAACCACAACGGAAACAACGGAAACAACGGAAACAACGGAAACAACGGAAACAACCTCCACAGAGACAGAAACATAAGACAGAAAATTAGGTGACTGGTCAAGAACAACAACGGAAACAACGGAAACAATGGAAACAACGGAAACAACGGAAACAACGGAAACATCAGAAACAACGGAACCAACGGAAACAACGGAACCAACCTCCACAGAGACAGAAACATAAGGCAGAAAATTAGGTGACAGGTCAAGAACAACAACGGACACAACGTAAACAACCTCCACAGAGACAGAAACATAAGACAGAAAATTAGGTGACTGGTCAAGAACAACAACGGAAACAACGGAAACAACGGACACAACCTCCACAGAGGCAGAAGCATAAGACAGAAAATTAGATGACTCGTCAAGAACAACAACGGAAACAACGGAAACAACGGAAACAACGGAAACAACGGAAACAACGGAAACAACCTCCACAGAGACAGAAACATAAGGCAGAAAATTAGGTGACAGGTCAAGAACAGCAACGGACACAAAGGAAACAACGGAAACAACCTCCACAGAGACAGAAATATAAGGCAGAAAATTAGGATACAGGTCAAGAACAACAACGGAAACAACGGAAA
Organism: Gallus gallus; assembly: GCF_016699485.2. Taxonomy (NCBI): domain Eukaryota; kingdom Metazoa; phylum Chordata; class Aves; order Galliformes; family Phasianidae; genus Gallus; species Gallus gallus. The sequence continues at coordinate 83,363,875 of NC_052532.1, forward strand.
CAACGGAAACAACGGAAACAACACAACCTCCACAGAGACAGAAACAAAGGGCAGAAAATTAGGTGACAGGTCAAGAAGAACAACGGAAACAACAGATACAACGGAAACAACGGAAACAACGGAAAGAACCTCCACAGAGACAGAAACATAGGGCAGAAAATTAGGTGACAGTTCAAAAACAACAACGGAAAGAACGGAAAGAACGGAAAGAACGGAAAGAACGGAAAGAACCTCCACAGAGACAGAAACATACAACAGAAAAATACGTGACAAGTGAAGAACAACAACGGAAACAACGGAAACAACGGAAACAACGGAAACAACGGAAACAACCACCACAGAGACAGAAACATAAGGCAGAAAATTAGGTGACAGGTCAAGAATAACAATGGAAAGAACGGAAAGAATGGAAAGAACGGAAATAAAGAACCTCCACAGAGACAGAAACATACGGCAGAAAATTAGGGGACATTTCAAGAACAACTACAGAAAGAACGGAAAGAACCTCCACAGAGACAGAAACATACGGCAGAAAATAAGGTGACAGGTCAAGAACAACAACAGAAAGAACGGAAAGAATGGAAAGAACATAAAGAACCTCCACAGAGACAGAAAAAAAAGGCAGAAAATTACGTGACAGGTCAAGAACAACAACGGAAACAACGGAAACAAGGGAAACAACGGAAACAACGGAAACAACGGAAACAACGGAAACAACGGAAAAAAACACAACCTCCACAGAGACAGAAACATAAAAGAGAAAATTACGTAACAGGTCAAGAACAACAACGGAAACACTAACGGAAACACTAACAGAAACACTAACGGAAACATCCTCCAGAGAGACAGAAACATAGAGCAGAAAATTAGGTGACAGGTCAAGAACAACAACGGAAACATCAGAAACAACAGAAACTACCTCCACAGAGACAGAAACATAAGGCAGAAAATTAGGTGACAGGTCAAGAAGAACAACGGAAAGAATGGAAACAACAAAAACAACGGAAACAACGGAAAAAACCTCCACAGAGACAAAAACATAAGGCAGAAAATTAGGTGACAGGTCAAGAACCACAACGGAAACAACGGAAACAACGGAAACAACACAACCTCCACAGAGACAGAAACATAAAAGAGAAAATTACGTGACAGGTCAAGAACAACAAGGGAAACACTAACGGAAACACTAACGGAAACACTAACGGAAACACTAACGGAAACACTAACGGAAACATCCTCCAGAGAGACAGAAACATACGGCAGAATATTATGTGACAGGTCAAGAACAACAACAGAAACAACGGAAACAACGGAAACAACGGAAACAACCTCCACAGAGACAGAAACATAAGGCAGAAAATTAGGTGAGAGGTCAATAACAACAACGGACACAACGGAAACAACGGAAACAACCTCCACAGAGACAGAAACATAAGGCAGAAAATTAGGTGACAGGTCAAGAACAACAAAGGACACAACGGAAACAACGGAAACAACCTCCACAGAGACAGAAACATAAGGCAGAAAATTAGGTGACAGGTCAAGAACAACAACGGACACAACGTAAACAACCTCCACAGAGACAGAAACATAAGACAGAAAATTAGGTGACTGGTCAAGAACAACAACGGAAACAACGGAAACAACGGAAACAACCTCCACAGAGGCAGAAACATAAGACAGAAAATTAGATGACTCGTCAAGAACAACAACGGAAACAACGGAAACAACGGAAACAACGGAAACAACGGAAACAACGGAAACAACGGAAACAACCTCCACAGAGACAGAAACATAAGGCAGAAAATTAGGTGACAGGTCAAGAACAGCAACGGACACAAAGGAAACAACGGAAACAACCTCCACAGAGACAGAAATATAAGGCAGAAAATTAGGATACAGGTCAAGAACAACAACGGAAACAACGGAAACAACGGAAACAACGGAAACAACACAACCTCCACAGAGACAGAAACAAAGGGCAGAAAATTAGGTGACAGGTCAAGAAGAACAACGGAAACAACAGATACAACGGAAACAACGGAAACAACGGAAAGAACCTCCACAGAGACAGAAACATAGGGCAGAAAATTAGGTGACAGTTCAAAAACAACAACGGAAAGAACGGAAAGAACGGAAAGAACGGAAAGAACGGAAAGAACCTCCACAGAGACAGAAACATACAACAGAAAAATACGTGACAAGTGAAGAACAACAACGGAAACAACGGAAACAACGGAAACAACGGAAACAACGGAAACAACCACCACAGAGACAGAAACATAAGGCAGAAAATTAGGTGACAGGTCAAGAATAACAATGGAAAGAACGGAAAGAATGGAAAGAACGGAAATAAAGAACCTCCACAGAGACAGAAACATACGGCAGAAAATTAGGGGACATTTCAAGAACAACTACAGAAAGAACGGAAAGAACCTCCACAGAGACAGAAACATACGGCAGAAAATAAGGTGACAGGTCAAGAACAACAACAGAAAGAACGGAAAGAATGGAAAGAACATAAAGAACCTCCACAGAGACAGAAACATACGGCAGAAAATTACGTGACAGGTCAAGAACAACAACGGAAACAACGGAAACAAGGGAAACAACGGAAACAACGGAAACAACGGAAACAACGGAAACAACGGAAAAAAACACAACCTCCACAGAGACAGAAACATAAAAGAGAAAATTACGTAACAGGTCAAGAACAACAACGGAAACACTAACGGAAACACTAACAGAAACACTAACGGAAACATCCTCCAGAGAGACAGAAACATAGAGCAGAAAATTAGGTGACAGGTCAAGAACAACAACGGAAACATCAGAAACAACAGAAACTACCTCCACAGAGACAGAAACATAAGGCAGAAAATTAGGTGACAGGTCAAGAAGAACAACGGAAAGAATGGAAACAACAAAAACAACGGAAACAACGGAAAAAACCTCCACAGAGACAAAAACATAAGGCAGAAAATTAGGTGACAGGTCAAGAACCACAACGGAAACAACGGAAACAACGGAAACAACACAACCTCCACAGAGACAGAAACATAAAAGAGAAAATTACGTGACAGGTCAAGAACAACAAGGGAAACACTAACGGAAACACTAACGGAAACACTAACGGAAACACTAACGGAAACACTAACGGAAACATCCTCCAGAGAGACAGAAACATACGGCAGAATATTACGTGACAGGTCAAGAACAACAACAGAAACAACGGAAACAACGGAAACAACGGAAACAACCTCCACAGAGACAGAAACATAAGGCAGAAAATTAGGTGAGAGGTCAATAACAACAACGGACACAACGGAAACAACGGAAACAACCTCCACAGAGACAGAAACATAAGGCAGAAAATTAGGTGACAGGTCAAGAACAACAAAGGACACAACGGAAACAACGGAAACAACCTCCACAGAGACAGAAACATAAGGCAGAAAATTAGGTGACAGGTCAGGAACAACAACGGAAACAACGGAAACAGCGGAAACAACCTCCACAGAGACAGAAACATAAGGCAGAAAATTAGGTGACAGGTCAAGAAGAACAACGGAAAGAATGGAAACAACGAAAACAACGGAAACAACGGAAAAAACCTCCACAGAGACAAAAACATAAGGCAGAAAATTAGGTGACAGGTCAAGAACAACAACGGAAACAACGGAAACAGCGGAAACAACCACCACAGAGACAGAAACACAAGGCAGAAAATTAGGTGACAGGTCAAGAACAACAACGGAAACAGCGGAAACAACCTCCACAGAGACAGAAACATAAGGCAGAAAATTAGGTGACAGGTCAAGAACAACAACAGAAACAACGGAAACAACGGAAAGAACGGAAAGAACGGAAAGAACCTCCACAGAGACAGAAACATAGGGCAGAAAATTAGGTGACAGTTCAAAAACAAAAAGGGAAAGAACGGAAAGAACGGAAAGAACGGAAAGAACCTCCACAGAGACAGAAACATAGGGCAGAAAATTAGGTGACAGTTCAAAAACAACAACAGAAAGAACGGAAAGAACGGAAAGAACATAAAGAACCTCCACAGAGACAGAAACATACGGCAGAAAATTACGTGACAGGTCAAGAACAACAACGGAAACAACGGAAACAACGGAAACAACGGAAACAACACAACCTCCACAGAGACAGAAACATAAAAGAGAAAATTACATGACAGGTCAAGAACAACAAGGGAAACACTAACGGAAACACTAACGGAAACACTAACGGAAACATACTCCAGAGAGACAGAAACATAAGGCAGAATATTACGTGACAGGTCAAGAACAACAACAGAAACAACGGAAACAACGGAAACATCGGAAAAAACCTCCACAGAGACAGAAACATAAGGCAGAAAATTAGGTGAGAGGTCAATAACAACAACGGACACAACGGAAACAACGGAAACAACCTCCACAGAGACAGAAACATAAGGCAGAAAATTAGGTGACAGGTCAAGAACAACAACGGAAACAACGGAAACAGCGGAAACAACCTCCACAGAGACAGAAACATAAGGCAGAAAATTAGGTGACAGGTCAAGAACAACAACAGAAACAACAGAAACAACGGAAACAACGGAAAGAACGGAAAGAACCTCCACAGAGACAGAAACATAGGGCAGAAAATTAGGTGACAGTTCAAAAACAACAACGGAAAGAACGGAAAGAACCTCCACAGAGACAGAAACAAAGGGCAGAAAATTAGGTGACAGTTCAAAAACAACAACAGAAAGAACGGAAAGAACGGAAAGAACGGAAAGAACCTCCACAGAGACAGAAACATACAACAGAAAAATACGTGACAAGTGAAGAACAACAACGGAAACAACGGAAACAACGGAAACAACGGAAACAACCACCACAGAGACAGAAACATAAGGCAGAAAATTAGGTGACAGGTCAAGAATAACAATGGAAAGAACGGAAAGAATGGAAAGAACGGAAATAAAGAACCTCCACAGAGACAGAAACATACGGCAGAAAATTAGGGGACATTTCAAGAACAACTACAGAAAGAACGGAAAGAACCTCCACAGAGACAGAAACATACGGCAGAAAATAAGGTGACAGGTCAAGAACAACAACAGAAAGAACGGAAAGAACGGAAAGAACATAAAGAACCTCCACAGAGACAGAAACATACGGCAGAAAATTACGTGACAGGTCAAGAACAAAAACGGAAACAACGGAAACAACGGAAACAACCGAAACAACCGAAACAACGGAAAAAACACAACCTCCACAGAGACAGAAACATAAAAGAGAAAATTACGTAACAGGTCAAGAACAACAACGGAAACACGAACGGAAACACTAACGGAAACACTAACGGAAACATCCTCCAGAGAGACAGAAACATAGAGCAGAAAATTAGGTGACAGGTCAAGAACAACAACGGAAACAACAGAAACAACCGAAACTACCTCCACAGAGACAGAAACATAAGGCAGAAAATTAGGTGACAGGTCAAGAAGAACAACGGAAAGAATGGAAACAACGAAAACAACGGAAACAACGGAAAAAACCTCCACAGAGACAAAAACATAAGGCAGAAAATTAGGTGACAGGTCAAGAACAACAATGGAAACAACGGAAACAGCGGAAACAACCACCACAGAGACAGAAACACAAGGCAGAAAATTAGGTGACAGGTCAAGAACAACAACGGAAACAGCGGAAACAACCTCCACAGAGACAGAAACATAAGGCAGAAAATTAGGTGACAGGTCAAGAACAACAACAGAAACAATGGAAACAACGGAAAGAACGGAAAGAACGGAAAGAACCTCCACAGAGACAGAAACATAGGGCAGAAAATTAGGTGACAGTTCAAAAACAACAAGGGAAAGAACGGAAAGAACGGAAAGAACGGAAAGAACGGAAAGAACCTCCACAGACACAGAAACATAGGGCAGAAAATTAGGTGACAGTTCAAAAACAACAACAGAAAGAACGGAAAGAACGGAAAGAACGGAAAGAACATAAAGAACCTCCACAGAGACAGAAACATACGGCAGAATATTACGTGACAGGTCAAGAACAACAACGGAAACAACGGAAACAACGGAAACAACGGAAACAACACAACCTCCACAGAGACAGAAACATAAAAGAGAAAATTACGTGACAGGTCAAGAACAACAAGGGAAACAATAACGGAAACACTAACGGAAACACTAACGGAAACACTAACGGAAACATCCTCCAGAGAGACAGAAACATACGGCAGAATATTACGTGACAGGTCAAGAACAACAACAGAAACAACGGAAACAACGGAAACAACGGAAACAACCTCCACAGAGACAGAAACATAAGGCAGAAAATTAGGTGAGAGGTCAATAACAACAACGGACACAACGGAAACAACGGAAACAACCTCCACAGAGACAGAAATATAAGGCAGAAAATTAGGTGACAGGTCAAGAACAACAACGGAAACAACGGAAACAGCGGAAACAACCTCCACAGAGACAGAAACATAAGGCAGAAAATTAGGTGACAGGTCAAGAACAACAACAGAAACAACAGAAACAACGAAAACAACGGAAACAACAGAAAGAACCTCCACAGAGACAGAAACATAGGGCAGAAAATTAGGTGACAGTTCAAAAACAACAACGGAAAGAACGGAAAGAACCTCCACAGAGACAGAAACAAAGGACAGAAAATTAGGTGACAGTTCAAAAACAACAAGGGAAAGAACGGAAAGAACGGAAAGAACGGAAAGAACCTCCACAGAGACAGAAACATACAACAGAAAAATACGTGACAAGTGAAGAACAACAACGGAAACAACGGAAACAACGGAAACAACGGAAACAACCACCACAGAGACAGAAACATAAGGCAGAAAATTAGGTGACAGGTCAAGAATAACAATGGAAAGAACGGAAAGAATGGAAAGAACGGAAATAAAGAACCTCCACAGAGACAGAAACATACGGCAGAAAATTAGGGGACATTTCAAGAACAACTACAGAAAGAACGGAAAGAACCTCCACAGAGACAGAAACATACGGCAGAAAATAAGGTGACAGGTCAAGAACAACAACAGAAAGAACGGAAAGAACGGAAAGAACATAAAGAACCTCCACAGAGACAGAAACATACGGCAGAAAATTACGTGACAGGTCAAGAACAACAACGGAAACAACGGAAACAACGGAAACAACCGAAACAACCGAAACAACCGAAACAACGGAAAAAACACAACCTCCACAGAGATAGAAACATAAAAGAGAAAATTACGTAACAGGTCAAGAACAACAACGGAAACACTAACGGAAACACTAACGGAAACACTAACGGAAACATCCTCCAGAGAGACAGAAACATAGAGCAGAAAATTAGGTGACAGGTCAAGAACAACAACGGAAACAACCGAAACAACCGAAACTACCTGCACAGAGACAGAAACATAAGGCAGAAAATTAGGTGACAGGTCAAGAACAACAACGGAAAGAATGGAAACAACGAAAACAACGGAAACAACGGAAAAAACCTCCACAGAGACAAAAACATAAGGCAGAAAATTAGGTGACAGGTCAAGAACCACAACGGAAACAACGGAAACAACGGAAACAACACAACCTCCAAAGAGACAGAAACATAAGGCAGAAAATTAGGTGACAGGTCAAGAACAACAATGGAAACAACGGAAACAGCGGAAACAACCACCACAGAGACAGAAACACAAGGCAGAAAATTAGGTGACAGGTCAAGAACAACAACGGAAACAGCGGAAACAACGGAAAAAACGGAAAGAACCTCCACAGAGAGAGAAACATAGGGCAGAAAATTAGGTGACAGTTCAAAAACAACAAGGGAAAGAACGGAAAGAACGGAAACAACGGAAAGAACGGAAAGAACCTCCACAGAGACAGAAACATAGGGCAGAAAATTAGGTGACAGTTCAAAAACAACAACAGAAAGAACGGAAAGAACGGAAAGAACATAAAGAACCTCCACAGAGACAGAAACATACGGCAGAATATTACGTGACAGGTCAAGAACAAGAACGGAAACAATGGAAACAACGGAAACAACGGAAAAAACACAACCTCCACAGAGACAGAAACATTAGGCAGAAAATTAGGTGACAGGTCAAGAACAACAACGGAAACAACGGAAACAGCGGAAACAACCTCCACAGAGACAGAAACACAAGGCAGAAAATTAGGTGACAGGTCAAGAACAACAACAGAAACAACGGAAACAACGGAAAGAACGGAAAGAACGGAAAGAAACTCCACAGAGACAGAAACATAGGGCAGAAAATTAGGTGACAGTTCAAAAACAACAAGGGAAAGAACGGAAAGAACGGAAAGAACGGAAAGAACCTCCACAGAGACAGAAACATAGGGCAGAAAATTAGGTGACAGTTCAAAAACAACAACAGAAAGAACGGAAAGAACGGAAAGAACGGAAAGAACATAAAGAACCTCCACAGAGACAGAAACATACGGCAGAATATTACGTGACAGGTCAAGAACAACAACGGAAACAACGGAAACAACGGAAACAACGGAAACAACGGAAACAACACAACCTCCACAGAGACAGAAACATAAAAGAGAAAATTACGTGACAGGTCAAGAACAACAAGGGAAACACTAACGGAAACACTAACGGAAACACTAACGGAAACACTAACGGAAACACTAACGGAAACATCCTCCAGAGAGACAGAAACATACGGCAGAATATTACGTGACAGGTCAAGAACAACAACAGAAACAACGGAAACAACGGAAACAACGGAAACAACCTCCACAGAGACAGAAACATAAGGCAGAAAACTAGGTGAGAGGTCAATAACAACAACGGACACAACGGAAACAAAGGAAACAACCTCCACAGAGACAGAAACATAAGGCAGAAAATTAGGTGACAGGTCAAGAACAACAACGGAAACAACGGAAACAGCGGAAACAACCTCCACAGAGACAGAAACATAAGGCAGAAAATTAGGTGACAGGTCAAGAACAACAACAGAAACAACAGAAACAACGGAAACAACGGAAACAACGGAAAGAACCTCCACAGAGACAGAAACATAGGGCAGAAAATTAGGTGACAGTTCAAAAACAACAACGGAAAGAACGGAAAGAACCTCCACAGAGACAGAAACATACAACAGAAAAATACGTGACAAGTGAAGAACAACAACGGAAACAACGGAAACAACGGAAACAACCACCACAGAGACAGAAACATAAGGCAGAAAATTAGGTGACAGGTCAAGAATAACAATGGAAAGAACGGAAAGAATGGAAAGAACGGAAATAAAGAACCTCCACAGAGACGGAAACATACGGCAGAAAATTAGGGGACATTTCAAGAACAACTACAGAAAGAACGGAAAGAACCTCCACAGAGACAGAAACATACGGCAGAAAATAAGGTGACAGGTCAAGAACAACAACAGAAAGAACGGAAAGAACGGAAAGAACATAAAGAACCTCCACAGAGACAGAAACATACGGCAGAAAATTACGTGACAGGTCAAGAACAACAACGGAAACAACGGAAACAACGGAAACAACCGAAACAACCGAAACAACCGAAACAACGGAAAAAACACAACCTCCACAGAGACAGAAACATAAAAGAGAAAATTACGTAACAGGTCAAGAACAACAACGGAAACACTAACGGAAACACTAATGGAAACACTAACGGAAACATCCTCCAGAGAGACAGAAACATAGAGCAGAAAATTAGGTGACAGGTCAAGAACAACAACGGAAACAACGGAAACAACCGAAACTACCTGCACAGAGACAGAAACATAAGGCAGAAAATTAGGTGACAGGTCAAGAAGAACAACGGAAAGAATGGAAACAACGAAAACAACGGAAACAACGGAAAAAACCTCCACAGAGACAAAAACATAAGGCAGAAAATTAGGTGACAGGTCAAGAACCACAACGGAAACAACGGAAACAACGGAAACAACACAACCTCCAAAGAGACAGAAACATAAGGCAGAAAATTAGGTGACAGGTCAAGAACAACAACGGAAACAACGGAAACAGCGGAAACAACCTCCACAGAGACAGAAACACAAGGCAGAAAATTAGGTTACAGATCAAGAACAACAACAGAAACAACGGAAACAACGGAAAGAACGGAAAGAACGGAAAGAACCTCCACAGAGACAGAAACATAGGGCAGAAAATTAGGTGACAGTTCAAAAACAACAACAGAAAGAACGGAAAGAACGGAAAGAACGGAAAGAACCTCCACAGAGACAGAAACATAGGGCAGAAAATTAGGTGACAGTTCAAAAACAACAACAGAAAGAACGGAAAGAACGGAAAGAACGGAAAGAACATAAAGAACCTCCACAGAGACAGAAACATACGGCAGAATATTACGTGACAGGTCAAGAACAACAACGGAAACAACGGAAACAACGGAAACAACGGAAACAACACAACCTCCACAGAGACAGAAACATAAAAGAGAAAATTACGTGACAGGTCAAGAACAACAAGGGAAACACTAACGGAAACACTAACGGAAACACTAACGGAAACACTAACGGAAACACTAACGGAAACATCCTCCAGAGAGACAGAAACATACGGCAGAATATTACGTGACAGGTCAAGAACAACAACAGAAACAACGGAAACAACGGAAACAACGGAAACAACCTCCACAGAGACAGAAACATAAGGCAGAAAATTAGGTGAGAGGTCAATAACAACAACGGACACAACGGAAACAACGGAAACAACCTCCACAGAGACAGAAACATAAGGCAGAAAATTAGGTGACAGGTCAAGAACAACAACAGAAACAACAGAAACAACGGAAACAACGGAAACAACGGAAAGAACCTCCACAGAGACAGAAACATAGGGCAGAAAATTAGGTGACAGTTCAAAAACAACAACGGAAAGAACGGAAAGAACCTCCACAGAGACAGAAACAAAGGACAGAAAATTAGGTGACAGTTCAAAAACAACCACAGAAAGAACGGAAAGAACGGAAAGAACGGAAAGAACCTCCACAGAGACAGAAACATACAACAGAAAAATACGTGACAAGTGAAGAACAACAACGGAAACAACGGAAACAACGGAAACAACGGAAACAACCACCACAGAGACAGAAACATAAGGCAGAAAATTAGGTGACAGGTCAAGAATAACAATGGAAAGAACGGAAAGAATGGAAAGAACGGAAATAAAGAACCTCCACAGAGACAGAAACATACGGCAGAAAATTAGGGGACATTTCAAGAACAACTACAGAAAGAACGGAAAGAACCTCCACAGAGACAGAAACATACGGCAGAAAATAAGGTGACAGGTCAAGAACAACAACAGAAAGAACGGAAAGAACGGAAAGAACATAAAGAACCTCCACAGAGACAGAAACATACGGCAGAAAATTACGTGACAGGTCAGGAACAACAACGGAAACAACGGAAACAACGTAAACAACCGAAACAACCGAAACAACCGAAACAACACAACCTCCACAGAGACAGAAACATAAAAGAGAAAATTACGTAACAGGTCAAGAACAACAACGGAAACACTAACGGAAACACTAAAGGAAACACTAACGGAAACATCCTCCAGAGAGACAGAAACATAGAGCAGAAAATTAGGTGACAGGTCAAGAACAACAACGGAAACAACCGAAACAACCGAAACTACCTGCACAGAGACAGAAACATAAGGCAGAAAATTAGGTGACAGGTCAAGAAGAACAACGGAAAGAATGGAAACAACGAAAACAACGGAAACAACGGAAAAAACCTCCAAAGAGACAAAAACATAAGGCAGAAAATTAGGTGACAGGTCAAGTACCACAACGGAAACAACCGAAACAACACAACCTCCAAAGAGACAGAAACATAAGGCAGAAAATTAGGTGACAGGTCAAGAACAACAACGGAAACAGCGGAAACAACCTCCACAGAGACAGAAACATAAGGCAGAAAATTAGGTGACAGGTCAAGAACAACAACAGAAACAACGGAAACAACGGAAAGAACGGAAAGAACGGAAAGAACCTCCACAGAGACAGAAACATAGGGCAGAAAATTAGGTGACAGTTCAAAAACAACAAGGGAAAGAACGGAAAGAACGGAAAGAACGGAAAGAATGGAAAGAACCTCCACAGAGACAGAAACATAGGGCAGAAAATTAGGTGACAGTTCAAAAACAACAACAGAAAGAACGGAAAGAACGGAAAGAACATAAAGAACCTCCACAGAGACAGAAACATACGGCAGAATATTACGTGACAGGTCAAGAACAACAACGGAAACAACGGAAAAAACGGAAACAAAGGAAACAACACAACCTCCACAGAGACAGAAACATAAAAGAGAAAATTACGTGACAGGTCAAGAACAACAAGGGAAACACTAACGGAAACACTAACGGAAACACTAACGGAAACACTAACGGAAACACTAACGGAAACATCCTCCAGAGAGACAGAAACATACGGCAGAATATTACGTGACAGGTCAAGAACAACAACAGAAACAACGGAAACAACGGAAACAACGGAAACAACCTCCACAGAGACAGAAACATAAGGCAGAAAATTAGGTGAGAGGTCAATAACAACAACGGACACAACGGAAACAACGGAAACAACCTCCACAGAGACAGAAACATAAGGCAGAAAATTAGGTGACATGTCAAGAACAACAACGGAAACAACGGAAACAGCGGAAACAACCTCCACAGAGACAGAAACATAAGGCAGAAAATTAGGTGACAGGTCAAGAACAACAACAGAAACAACAGAAACAACGGAAACAACGGAAAAAACGGAAAAAACAGAAAGAACCTCCACAGAGACAGAAACATAGGGCAGAAAATTAGGTGACAGGCCAAGAACAACAACGGAAACAACGGAAACAACGGAAACAACGGAAACAACGGAAACAACGGAAACAACGGAAACAACCTCCACAGAGAAAGAAACACAAGGCAGAAAATTAGGTGACAGGTCAACAGTAACAACAGAAAGAACGGAAACAACCGAAACAACCGAAACAACCTCCACAGAGACAGAAACATAAAGCAGATAATTAGGTGTCAGGACAAGAACAACAACGGAAACAACGGAAACAACCTCCACAGAGACAGAAACATAGGGCAGAAAATTACGTGACAGGACAAGAACAACAACGGAAACAACGGAAACAACCTCCACAGAGACAGAAACATAAGGCAGAAAATTAGGTGACAGGACAAGAACAACAACGGAAACAACGGAAACAACCTCCACAGAGACAGAAACGTAAGGCAGAAAATTAGGTGACAGGACAAGAACAACAACGGTAAGAGCGGAAGGAGCGGAAAGAGCGGGAAGAGCGGGAAGAGCGGGAAGAGCAGGAAGAGCGGGAAGAGTGGAAAGAACCTCCACAGAGACAGAAACATAAGGCAGAAAATTAGGTGACAGGACAAGAACAACGGAAAGAACGGAAAGAACGGAAAGAACCTCCAGAGAGACATAAACATACGGTAGAAAATTACGTGACAGGTCAAGAACAACAACGGAAACAAACAACGGAAACAAACAACGGAAACAAACAACGGAAACAAACAACGGAAACAACCTCCACAGAGACAGAAACATAAGGCAGAAAATTAGGTGACAGTTCAGGAACAACAACAGAAAGAAAGGAAAGAACGGAAAGAAACTCTACAGAGACAGAAACATAGGGCAGAAAAATAGGGGACAGCTCAAGACCAACAAAGGAAAGAACGTAAAGAACGGAAAGAACGGAAAGAATCTCCACGGAGACAGAAAGATAGAGCAGAAAATTAGGTGACAGGTCAAGACCAACAACGGAAAGAATGGAAAGAACCTCCACAGAGATAGAAACATACGGCAGAAAATTAGGTGACAGGTCAAGAATAACAATGGAAAGAACGGAAAGAACGGAAAGAACCTCCACAGAGACAGAAACATAAGGCAGAAAATTAGGTGACAGTTCAAAAACAACAACGGAAACAACAGAAACAACGGAAACAACGGAAACAACGGAAAGTACCACCACAGAGTCAGAAACATAAGGCGGAAAATTAGGTGACAGGTCAAGAACAACTACGGAAACACTAACGGAAACACTAACGGAAACACTAACGGAAACATCCGCCAGAGAGACAGAAACATAGGGCAGAAAATTAGGTGACAGGTCAAGAACAACAACGGAAACAACTGAAACAAACAAAACAACCGAAACAACCTCCACAGAGACAGAAACATAAGGCAGAAAATTAGGTGACAGGTCAAGCACAACAACGGAAACAACCGAAACAACCTCCACAGAGACAGAAACATAAGGCAGAAAATTAGGTGACAGGTCAAGAACAACAACGGAAATAACAGAAAAAACTGAAATAACAAAAATAATAACGGAAATAACGAAAATAACCTTCACAGAGATAGAAACATAAGGACAAAAATTAGGTGACAGGTCAAAAACAACAAAGGAAATAAACACGGAAAGAACGGAAATAAACAAGGAAAGAACGGAAATAAACAGAAATAAAAATGGAAATAACAGCAATAAAAATGGAAATAATAACTGAAATAATGGAAATAACGGAAATAAACTCCACAGAGACAGAAACATACGGCACAAAATTAGGTGACAGGTCAAGAACAACAACGGAAAGAAGAGAAAGAACGAAAACAACGAAAACAACGGAAACAACGGAAAATTAATAACAACGTCAATAACGGAAATAATAACAGAAATAACGGAAATAATAACAGAAATAACGAAAATAAAACGGAAGCAACCTCCACAGAAACAGAAACATAAGGCAGAAAATTAGGTGACAGGTCAAGAACAACAACGGACACAACGTAAACAACCTCCACAGAGACAGAAACATACGGCAGAAAATTAGGTGACTGGTGAAGAACAACAACGGAAACAACGGAAACAACGGAAACAACGGAAACAACCTCTTCAGAGACAGAAACATAAGACAGAAAATTAGGTGACTGGTCAAGAACAACAACGGAAACAACGGAAACAATGGAAACAACGGAAACAACGGAAACAACGGAACCAACGGAAACAACGGAACCAACCTCCACAGAGACAGAAACATAAGGCAGAAAATTAGGTGACAGGTCAAGAACAACAACGGACACAACGTAAACAACCTCCACAGAGACAGAAACATAAGACAGAAAATTAGGTGACTGGTCAAGAACAACAACGGAAACAACGGAAACAACGGAAACAACGGAAACAACGGAAACAACGGAAAGAACGGAAACAACCTCCACAGAGACAGAAACATAAGACAGAAAATTAGATGACTGGTCAAGAACAACAACGGAAACAACGGAAACAACGGAAACAACGGAAACAACGGAAACAACGGAAACAACGGAAACAACGGAAACAACGGAAACAACGGAAACAACCTCCACAGAGACAGAAACATAAGGCAGAAAATTAGGTGACAGGTCAAGAACAACAACAGAAAGAACGGAAACAACCGAAACAACGGAAAGAACCTCCGCAGAGACAGAAACATAGGGCAGAAAATTAGGTGACAGTTCAAAAACAACAACGTAAAGAACGGAAAGAACCTCCTCAGAGACAGAAACATACGGCAGAAAATTATGTGACAGTTCAAAAACAACAACAGAAAGAACGGAAAGAAAGGAAAGAACGGAAAGAACCTCCACTGAGACAGAAACATAGGGCAAAAAATTAGGTGACAGTTCAAAAACAAAAACTGAAAGAACGGAAAGAACGGAAAGAACCTCCACTGAGACAGAAACATAGGGCAAAAAATTAGGTGACAGGTCAAGAACAACTACAGAAAGAACGGAAACAACGGAAACAACCGAAACAACGGAAAGAAACTCCACAGAGACAGAAACATACGGCAGAAATTTACGTGACAGATCAAGAACAACAACGGAAACAACCGAAACAACCACCACAGAGACAGAAACATACGGCAGAAAATTCGGTGACAGGTCAACAATAACAACGGAAAGAAAGGAAAGAACGGAAAGAACGGAAAGAATGGAAAGAACCTCCACAGAGACAGAAAAATAGGGCAGAAAATTAGGTGACAGTTCAAGAACAACAACAGAAAGAACGGAAAGAACTGAAAGAACGGAAAGAACCTCCAC
Source organism: Gallus gallus (assembly GCF_016699485.2). Classification (NCBI taxonomy): domain Eukaryota; kingdom Metazoa; phylum Chordata; class Aves; order Galliformes; family Phasianidae; genus Gallus; species Gallus gallus. The sequence goes on from NC_052532.1 coordinate 83,380,062, forward strand.
AGAGACAGAAACATAGGGCAGAAAATTAGGGGACAGGTCAGGAACAACAACGGAAAGAACGGAAAGAACGGAAAGAACGGAAAGAACCTTTACAGAGACAGAAACATAGGGCAGAAAATTAGGTGACAGGTCAGACCAACAACGCAAAGAACGCAAAGAACGCAAAGAACGCAAAGAACCTCCACAGAGACAGAAACATAGGGCAGAAAATTAGGTGACAGTACAAGAACAACAACGGAAACAACGGAAACAACGGAAACAACCTCCACAGAGACAGAAACATAAGGCAGAAAATTAGGTGACAGGACAAGAGCAACAACGGAAACAACGGAAACAACGGAAACAATGGAAACAACGGAAACAACGGACACAACCTCCGAAATAACAGAAACATAAGGCAAAAAATTAGGTGACAGGTCAAGAACAACAACAGAATGAACGGAAACAACCGAAACAACGGAAAGAACCTCCACAGAGACAGAAACATTGGGCAGAAAATTAGGTGACAGTTCAAAAACAACAACGTAAAGAACGGAAAGACCCTCCACAGAGACAGAAACATACGGCAGAAAATTATGTGACAGGTCAAGAACAACAACGGAAACAAACAACGGAAACAAACAACGGAAAAAAAAACACGGAAACAACCAACGGAAACAACCAACGGAAACAACCAACAGAAACAACCAACACAGAGACAGAACCATAAGGCAAAAAATTAGGTGACAGGTCAGGAACAACAACGGAAAGAACGGAAAGAACGGAAAGAACGGAACAACCGCCACAGAGAAAGAAACATACGGCAGAAAATTACGTGACAGTTCAAAAACAACAACGTAAAGAACGGAAAGAACCTCCACAGAGACAGAAACATAGGGCAGAAAATTAGGTGACAGGTCAAGAACAACAACAGAAAGAACGGAAACAACAGAAACAACCGAAACAACGGAAAGAACCTCCACAGAGGCAGAAACATAGGGCAGAAAATTAGGTGACAGTTCAAAAACAACAACGGAAAGAACGGAAAGAACCTCCACAGAGACAGAAACAAAGGACAGAAAATTAGGTGACAGTTCAAAAACAACCACAGAAAGAACGGAAAGAACGGAAAGAACGGAAAGAACCTCCACAGAGACAGAAACATACAACAGAAAAATACGTGACAAGTGAAGAACAACAACGGAAACAACGGAAACAACGGAAACAACGGAAACAACCACCACAGAGACAGAAACATAAGGCAGAAAATTAGGTGACAGGTCAAGAATAACAATGGAAAGAACGGAAAGAATGGAAAGAACGGAAATAAAGAACCTCCACAGAGACAGAAACATACGGCAGAAAATTAGGGGACATTTCAAGAACAACTACAGAAAGAACGGAAAGAACCTCCACAGAGACAGAAACATACGGCAGAAAATAAGGTGACAGGTCAAGAACAACAACAGAAAGAACGGAAAGAACGGAAAGAACATAAAGAACCTCCACAGAGACAGAAACATACAGCAGAAAATTACGTGACAGGTCAGGAACAACAACGGAAACAACGGAAACAACGGAAACAACCGAAACAACCGAAACAACCGAAACAACACAACCTCCACAGAGACAGAAACATAAAAGAGAAAATTACGTAACAGGTCAAGAACAACAACGGAAACACTAACGGAAACACTAAAGGAAACACTAACGGAAACATCCTCCAGAGAGACAGAAACATAGAGCAGAAAATTAGGTGACAGGTCAAGAACAACAACGGAAACAACCGAAACAACCGAAACTACCTGCACAGAGACAGAAACATAAGGCAGAAAATTAGGTGACAGGTCAAGAAGAACAACGGAAAGAATGGAAACAACGAAAACAACGGAAACAACGGAAAAAACCTCCAAAGAGACAAAAACATAAGGCAGAAAATTAGGTGACAGGTCAAGTACCACAACGGAAACAACCGAAACAACACAACCTCCAAAGAGACAGAAACATAAGGCAGAAAATTAGGTGACAGGTCAAGAACAACAACGGAAACAGCGGAAACAACCTCCACAGAGACAGAAACATAAGGCAGAAAATTAGGTGACAGGTCAAGAACAACAACAGAAACAACGGAAACAACGGAAAGAACGGAAAGAACGGAAAGAACCTCCACAGAGACAGAAACATAGGGCAGAAAATTAGGTGACAGTTCAAAAACAACAAGGGAAAGAACGGAAAGAACGGAAAGAACGGAAAGAATGGAAAGAACCTCCACAGAGACAGAAACATAGGGCAGAAAATTAGGTGACAGTTCAAAAACAACAACAGAAAGAACGGAAAGAACGGAAAGAACATAAAGAACCTCCACAGAGACAGAAACATACGGCAGAATATTACGTGACAGGTCAAGAACAACAACGGAAACAACGGAAAAAACGGAAACAAAGGAAACAACACAACCTCCACAGAGACAGAAACATAAAAGAGAAAATTACGTGACAGGTCAAGAACAACAAGGGAAACACTAACGGAAACACTAACGGAAACACTAACGGAAACACTAACGGAAACACTAACGGAAACATCCTCCAGAGAGACAGAAACATACGGCAGAATATTACGTGACAGGTCAAGAACAACAACAGAAACAACGGAAACAACGGAAACAACGGAAACAACCTCCACAGAGACAGAAACATAAGGCAGAAAATTAGGTGAGAGGTCAATAACAACAACGGACACAACGGAAACAACGGAAACAACCTCCACAGAGACAGAAACATAAGGCAGAAAATTAGGTGACATGTCAAGAACAACAACGGAAACAACGGAAACAGCGGAAACAACCTCCACAGAGACAGAAACATAAGGCAGAAAATTAGGTGACAGGTCAAGAACAACAACAGAAACAACAGAAACAACGGAAACAACGGAAAAAAACGGAAAAAACAGAAAGAACCTCCACAGAGACAGAAACATAGGGCAGAAAATTAGGTGACAGGCCAAGAACAACAACGGAAACAACGGAAACAACGGAAACAACGGAAACAACGGAAACAACGGAAACAACGGAAACAACCTCCACAGAGAAAGAAACACAAGGCAGAAAATTAGGTGACAGGTCAACAGTAACAACAGAAAGAACGGAAACAACCGAAACAACCGAAACAACCTCCACAGAGACAGAAACATAAAGCAGATAATTAGGTGTCAGGACAAGAACAACAACGGAAACAACGGAAACAACCTCCACAGAGACAGAAACATAGGGCAGAAAATTACGTGACAGGACAAGAACAACAACGGAAACAACGGAAACAACCTCCACAGAGACAGAAACATAAGGCAGAAAATTAGGTGACAGGACAAGAACAACAACGGAAACAACGGAAACAACCTCCACAGAGACAGAAACGTAAGGCAGAAAATTAGGTGACAGGACAAGAACAACAACGGTAAGAGCGGAAGGAGCGGAAAGAGCGGGAAGAGCGGGAAGAGCGGGAAGAGCAGGAAGAGCGGGAAGAGTGGAAAGAACCTCCACAGAGACAGAAACATAAGGCAGAAAATTAGGTGACAGGACAAGAACAACGGAAAGAACGGAAAGAACGGAAAGAACCTCCAGAGAGACATAAACATACGGTAGAAAATTACGTGACAGGTCAAGAACAACAACGGAAACAAACAACGGAAACAAACAACGGAAACAAACAACGGAAACAAACAACGGAAACAAACAACGGAAACAAACAACGGAAACAACCTCCACAGAGACAGAAACATAAGGCAGAAAATTAGGTGACAGTTCAGGAACAACAACAGAAAGAAAGGAAAGAACGGAAAGAAACTCTACAGAGACAGAAACATAGGGCAGAAAAATAGGGGACAGCTCAAGACCAACAAAGGAAAGAACGTAAAGAACGGAAAGAACGGAAAGAATCTCCACGGAGACAGAAAGATAGAGCAGAAAATTAGGTGACAGGTCAAGACCAACAACGGAAAGAATGGAAAGAACCTCCACAGAGATAGAAACATACGGCAGAAAATTAGGTGACAGGTCAAGAATAACAATGGAAAGAACGGAAAGAACGGAAAGAACCTCCACAGAGACAGAAACATAAGGCAGAAAATTAGGTGACAGTTCAAAAACAACAACGGAAACAACAGAAACAACGGAAACAACGGAAACAACGGAAAGTACCACCACAGAGTCAGAAACATAAGGCGGAAAATTAGGTGACAGGTCAAGAACAACTACGGAAACACTAACGGAAACACTAACGGAAACACTAACGGAAACATCCGCCAGAGAGACAGAAACATAGGGCAGAAAATTAGGTGACAGGTCAAGAACAACAACGGAAACAACTGAAACAAACAAAACAACCGAAACAACCTCCACAGAGACAGAAACATAAGGCAGAAAATTAGGTGACAGGTCAAGCACAACAACGGAAACAACCGAAACAACCTCCACAGAGACAGAAACATAAGGCAGAAAATTAGGTGACAGGTCAAGAACAACAACGGAAATAACAGAAAAAACTGAAATAACAAAAATAATAACGGAAATAACGAAAATAACCTTCACAGAGATAGAAACATAAGGACAAAAATTAGGTGACAGGTCAAAAACAACAAAGGAAATAAACACGGAAAGAACGGAAATAAACAAGGAAAGAACGGAAATAAACAGAAATAAAAATGGAAATAACAGCAATAAAAATGGAAATAATAACTGAAATAATGGAAATAACGGAAATAAACTCCACAGAGACAGAAACATACGGCACAAAATTAGGTGACAGGTCAAGAACAACAACGGAAAGAAGAGAAAGAACGAAAACAACGAAAACAACGGAAACAACGGAAAATTAATAACAACGTCAATAACGGAAATAATAACAGAAATAACGGAAATAATAACAGAAATAACGAAAATAAAACGGAAGCAACCTCCACAGAAACAGAAACATAAGGCAGAAAATTAGGTGACAGGTCAAGAACAACAACGGACACAACGTAAACAACCTCCACAGAGACAGAAACATACGGCAGAAAATTAGGTGACTGGTGAAGAACAACAACGGAAACAACGGAAACAACGGAAACAACGGAAACAACCTCTTCAGAGACAGAAACATAAGACAGAAAATTAGGTGACTGGTCAAGAACAACAACGGAAACAACGGAAACAATGGAAACAACGGAAACAACGGAAACAACGGAACCAACGGAAACAACGGAACCAACCTCCACAGAGACAGAAACATAAGGCAGAAAATTAGGTGACAGGTCAAGAACAACAACGGACACAACGTAAACAACCTCCACAGAGACAGAAACATAAGACAGAAAATTAGGTGACTGGTCAAGAACAACAACGGAAACAACGGAAACAACGGAAACAACGGAAACAACGGAAAGAACGGAAACAACCTCCACAGAGACAGAAACATAAGACAGAAAATTAGATGACTGGTCAAGAACAACAACGGAAACAACGGAAACAACGGAAACAACGGAAACAACGGAAACAACGGAAACAACGGAAACAACGGAAACAACGGAAACAACGGAAACAACCTCCACAGAGACAGAAACATAAGGCAGAAAATTAGGTGACAGGTCAAGAACAACAACAGAAAGAACGGAAACAACCGAAACAACGGAAAGAACCTCCGCAGAGACAGAAACATAGGGCAGAAAATTAGGTGACAGTTCAAAAACAACAACGTAAAGAACGGAAAGAACCTCCTCAGAGACAGAAACATACGGCAGAAAATTATGTGACAGTTCAAAAACAACAACAGAAAGAACGGAAAGAAAGGAAAGAACGGAAAGAACCTCCACTGAGACAGAAACATAGGGCAAAAAATTAGGTGACAGTTCAAAAACAAAAACTGAAAGAACGGAAAGAACGGAAAGAACCTCCACTGAGACAGAAACATAGGGCAAAAAATTAGGTGACAGGTCAAGAACAACTACAGAAAGAACGGAAACAACGGAAACAACCGAAACAACGGAAAGAAACTCCACAGAGACAGAAACATACGGCAGAAATTTACGTGACAGATCAAGAACAACAACGGAAACAACCGAAACAACCACCACAGAGACAGAAACATACGGCAGAAAATTCGGTGACAGGTCAACAATAACAACGGAAAGAAAGGAAAGAACGGAAAGAACGGAAAGAATGGAAAGAACCTCCACAGAGACAGAAAAATAGGGCAGAAAATTAGGTGACAGTTCAAGAACAACAACAGAAAGAACGGAAAGAACTGAAAGAACGGAAAGAACCTCCACAGAGACAGAAACATAGGGCAGAAAATTAGGGGACAGGTCAGGAACAACAACGGAAAGAACGGAAAGAACGGAAAGAACGGAAAGAACCTTTACAGAGACAGAAACATAGGGCAGAAAATTAGGTGACAGGTCAGACCAACAACGCAAAGAACGCAAAGAACGCAAAGAACGCAAAGAACCTCCACAGAGACAGAAACATAGGGCAGAAAATTAGGTGACAGTACAAGAACAACAACGGAAACAACGGAAACAACGGAAACAACCTCCACAGAGACAGAAACATAAGGCAGAAAATTAGGTGACAGGACAAGAGCAACAACGGAAACAACGGAAACAACGGAAACAATGGAAACAACGGAAACAACGGACACAACCTCCGAAATAACAGAAACATAAGGCAAAAAATTAGGTGACAGGTCAAGAACAACAACAGAATGAACGGAAACAACCGAAACAACGGAAAGAACCTCCACAGAGACAGAAACATTGGGCAGAAAATTAGGTGACAGTTCAAAAACAACAACGTAAAGAACGGAAAGACCCTCCACAGAGACAGAAACATACGGCAGAAAATTATGTGACAGGTCAAGAACAACAACGGAAACAAACAACGGAAACAAACAACGGAAAAAAAACACGGAAACAACCAACGGAAACAACCAACGGAAACAACCAACAGAAACAACCAACACAGAGACAGAACCATAAGGCAAAAAATTAGGTGACAGGTCAGGAACAACAACGGAAAGAACGGAAAGAACGGAAAGAACGGAACAACCGCCACAGAGAAAGAAACATACGGCAGAAAATTACGTGACAGTTCAAAAACAACAACGTAAAGAACGGAAAGAACCTCCACAGAGACAGAAACATAGGGCAGAAAATTAGGTGACAGGTCAAGAACAACAACAGAAAGAACGGAAACAACAGAAACAACCGAAACAACGGAAAGAACCTCCACAGAGACAGTAACATAGGGCAGAATGTTACGTGACAGGTCAAGAACAACAACGGAAACAACCGAAACAACCACCACAGAGACATAAACATAAGGCAGAAAATTAGGTGACAGGTCAACAATAACAACGGAAAGAACGGAAAGGACGGAAAGAACCTCCAGAGAGACAGAAACATACTGCAGAAAATTACATGACAGGATAAGAACAACAACGGAAACAAAAAACGGAAACAAACAACAGAAACAAACAACGGAAACAACCTCCACAGAGACAGAAACATAATGCAAAATATTAGGTGACAGGTCAGGAACAGCAACGGAAAGAATGGAAAGAGCGGAAGGAACGGAAAGAACCTCCACAGAGAAAGAAACATAGAGCAGAAAATTAGGTGACAGGTCAAGACCAACAACGGAAAGAACGGAAAGAAAGGAAAGAACCTCTACAGAGACAGAAACATTGGGCAGAAAATTAGGTGACAGTTCAAAAACAACAACAGAAAGAACGGAAAGAACGGAAAGAACCTCCACAGAGACAGAAACATAGAGCAGAAAATTAGGTGACAGGTCAAGACCAACAACGGAAACAACGGAAAGAACAGAAAGAACCTCCACAGAGACAGAAACATAGGGCAGAAAATTAGGTGACAGTTCAAGAACAACAACAGAAAGAACGGAAAGAACGGAAAGAACGAAAAGAACCTCCACAGAGACAGAAACATAGGGCAGAAAATTAGGTGACAGTTCAAAAACAACAATGGAAAGAACGGAAAGAACGGAAAGAACGGAATGAACGGAATGAACCTCCACAGAGACAGAAACATAGGGCAGAAAATTAGGTGACAGTTCCAAAACAACAACGGAATGAACGGAAAGAACGGAAACAACGGAAAGAACCTCCACAGAGACAGAAACATAGGGCAGAAAATTAGGTGACAGTTCAAAAACAACAAAAAGAACGGAAAGAACGGAAAGAACATCCACAGAGACAGAAACATAGGGCAGAAAAATAGGTGACAGTTCAAAAACAACAACAGAAAGAACGGAAAGAACGGAAAGAACGGAAAGAACGGAAAGAACCTCCACAGAGACAGAAACATAGGGCAGAAAATTAGGTGACAGTTCAAAAACAACAACGGAAAGAACGGAAAGAACGGAAAGAACCTCCAAAGAGACAGAAACATAGGGCAGAAAATTAGGTGACAGTTCAAGAAGAACAAAAAGAACGGAAAGAACAACAGAAAGAACAGAAAGAACGGAAAGAACCTCCACAGAGACAGAAACATAGGGCAGAAAATTAGGTGACAGTTAAAAAACAACAAAGAGAACGGAAAGAACGGAAAGAACCTCCACAGAGACAGAAACATAGGGCAGAAAATTAGGTGACAGTTCAAAAACAACAACAGAAAGAATGGAAAGAACGGGAAGAACGGAAAGAACCTCCACAGAGACAGAAACATACGGCAGAAAATTAGGTGACAGTTCAAAAACAACAACGGAAAGAACGGAAAGAACGGAAAGAACGGATAGAACGGAAAGAACGGTAAGAACGGAAAGAAACTCCAGAGAGACAGAACCATAGAGCAGAAAATTAGGTGACAGTTCAAAAACAACTGCAGAAAGAATGGAAAGAACGGAAAGAACGGAAAGAACGGAAAGAACCTCCACAGAGACAGAAACATAGGGCAGAAAATTAGTTGACACTTCAAAAACAACAACAGAAAGAACGGAAAGAACGGAAAGAACCTCCACAGAGACAGAAACATAGGGCAGAAAATTAGGTGACAGTTCAAAAACAACAACGGAAAAAACGGAAAGAACGGAAAGAACCTCCACAGAGACAGAAGCATAGAGCAGATAATTAGGTGACAGGTCAAGACCAACAACGGAAAGAACGGAAAGAACCTCCACAGAGACAGAAACATAGGGCAGAAAATTAGGTGACAGTTCAAAAACAGCAACGGAAAGAACGGAAAGAACGGAAAGAACCTCCACAGAGACAGAAACATAGGGCAGAAAATTAGGTGACATTTCAAAAACAACAACGGAAACAACGGAAAGAACGGAAAGAACCTCCACAGAGACAGAAACATAGGGCAGAAAATTAGGTGACAGGTCAAAAACAACAACGGAAAGAACGGAAAGAACGGAAAGAACCTCCACAGAGACAGAAACATAGGGCAGAAAATTAGGTGACAGTTCAAAAACAACAACGGAAAGAACGGAAAGAACGGAAAGAACGGAAAGAACGGAAAGAACCTCCACAGAGACAGAAACATAGAGGCAGAAAATTAGGTGACAGTTCAAAAACAACAATGAAAGAACGGAAAGAACGGAAAGAACGGAAAGAACCTCCACAGAGACAGAAACATAGAGGCAGAAAATTAGGTGACAGTTCAAAGACCAACAACGGAAACGAACGGAAAGAACGGAAAGAACCTCCACAGAGGCAGAAACACAGGGCAGAAAATTAGGTGACAGTTCAAAAACAACAAAAAGAACGGAAAGAACGGAAAGAACGGAAAGAACCTCCACAGAGACAGAAACATAGGGCAGAAATTAGGTGACAGTTCAAAACAACAAAAAGAACGGAAAGAACGGAAAGAACGAAAGAACGGAAAGAACCTCCACAGAGACAGAAACATAGGGCAGAAAATTAGGTGACAGTTCAAGACCAACAACAGAAAGAACGGAAAGAACGGAAAGGACCTCCACAGAGACAGAAACATAGGGCAGAAAATTAGGTGACAGTTCAAAAACAACAACAGAAAGAACGGAAAGAACGGACAGAACGGAAAGAACATCCACAGAGACAGAAACATAGGGCAGAAAATTAGGTGATAGTTCAAAAACAACAAAAAGAACGGAAAGAACGGAAAGAACCTCCACTGAGACAGAAACATAGGGCAGAAAATTAGGTGACAGTTCAAAAACAACAACGGAAAGAACGGAAAGAACGGAAAAACCTCCACAGAGACAGAAACATATGGCAGAAAACTAGGTGACAGGTCATGACCAACAACAGAAAGAACGGAAAGAACCTCCACAGAGACAGAAACATAGGGCAGAAAATTAGGTGACAGTTCAAAAACAACAACAGAAAGAACGGAAAGAACGGAAAGAACCTCCACAGAGACAGAAACATAGGGCAGAAAATTAGGTGAAAGGTCATGACCAACAACGGAAACAACGGAAAGAAAGGAAAGAACGGAAAGAACCTCCACAGAGACAGAAACATAGGGCAGAAAATTAGGTGACAGGTCAAGACCAACAACGGAAAGAATGGAAAGAACGGAAAGAACGGAAAGAACGGAAAGTACCTCCACAGAGACAGAAACATAGAGCAGAAAAGTGGGTGACAGTTCAAAAAAAACAAAGGAAAGAACGGAAAGAACGGAAAGAACCTCCACAGAGACAGAAACATAGGGCAGAAAATTAGGTGACAGGTCAAGACCAACAACGGAAACAACGGAAAGAACGGAAAGAACCTCCACAGAGACAGAAACATAGGGCAGAAAATTTGGTGACAGTTCAAAAACAACAACGGAAAGAATGGAAAGAACGGAAAGAACGGAAAGAACCTCCACAGAGACAGAAACATAGAGCAGAAAATTAGGTATCAGGTCAAGACCAACAACGGAAAGACCGGAAAGACCGGAAAGAACGGAAAGAACGGAAAGAACGGAAAGAACCTCCACAGAGACAGAAACATAGGGCAGAAAATTAGGTGACAGTTCAAAAACAACAAAAAGAACTGAAAGAAGGGAAAGAACCTCCACAGAGACAGAAACATAGGGCAGAAAAATAAGGTGACATTTCAAAAACAACAAAAAGAACGGAAAGAACGGAAAGAACGGAAAGAACCTCAAAAGAGACAGAAACATAGGGCAGAAAATTAGGTGACAGTTCAAAAACAACAACAGAAAGAACGGAAAGAACGGAAAGAACGGAAAGATAGGAAAGACAGGAAAGATAGGAAAGATAGGAAAGAACGGAAAGAACGGAAAGAACCTCAAAAGAGACAGAAACATAGGGCAGAAAATTAGGTGACAGTTCAAAAACAACAACAGAAAGAATGGAAAGAACGGAAAGAACGGAAAGATAGGAAAGACAGGAAAGATAGGAAAGATAGGAAAGAACGGAAAGAACGGAAAGAACCTCCACAGAGACAGAAACATAGGGCAGAAAATTAGGTGACAGTTCAAAAACTACAACAGAAAGAACGGAAAGAACGGAAAGAACCTCCACAGAGACAGAAACATAGGGCAGAAAATTAGGTGACAGTTCAAAAACAACAACAGAAAGAACGGAAAGAACGGAAAGAACCTCCACAGAGACAGAAACATAGGGCAGAAAATTAGGTGACAGTTCAAAAACAACAACGGAAAGAACGGACAGAACGGAAAGAACGGTAAGAACCTCCACAGAGACAGAAACATAGGGCAGAAAATTAGGTGACAGTTCAAAAACAACAAAAAGAACGGAAAGAACGGAAAGAACGGAAAGAACCTCCACGCAGACAGAAACATAGGGCAGAAAATTAGGTGACAGTTCAAAAACAACAACAGAAAGAACGGAAAGAATGGAAAGAACAGAAATAACGGAAAGAACCTCCACAGAGACAGAAACATAGGGCAGAAAATTAGGTGACAGTTCAAAAAGAACAACAGAAAGAACGGAAAGAACGGAAAGAACCTCCACAGAGACAGAAACATAGGGCAGAAAATTAGGTGACAGTTCAAAAACAACAACGGAAAGAACGAAAGAACGGAAAGAACGTAAAGAACGGAAAGAACGGAAAGAACGGAAAGAACCTCCACAGAGACAGAAACATAGGGCATAAAATTAGGTGACAGTTCAAAAACAACAACAGAAAGAACGGAAAGAACGGAAAGAACGGAAAGAACCTCCACAGACACAGAAACATAGGGCAGAAAATTAGGTGACAGTTCAAAAACAACAACGGAAAGAACGGAAAGAACGGAAAGAACGGAAAGAACGGAAAGAACAGAAAGAACGGAAAGAACAGAAAGAACCTCCACAGACACAGAAACATAGGGCAGAAAATTAGGTGACAGTTCAAAAACAACAACGGAAAGAACGGAAAGAACCTCCACAGAGACAGAAACATAGGGCAGAAAATTAGGTGACAGTTCAAAAACAACAACAGAAAGAACGGAAAGGACGAAAAGAACGGAAAGAACCTCCACAGAGACACAAACATAGAGCAGAAAATTAGGTGACAGGTCAAAAACAACAACAGAAAGAACAGAAAGAACGGAACGAACGGAACGAACGGAACGAACAAAACAACCTCCACAGAGACAGAAACATAGGGGAGAAAATTAGGTGACAGTTCAAAAACAACAACGTAAAGAACGGAAAGAACCTCCACAGAGACAGAAACATATGGCAGAAAACTAGGGGACAGTTCAAAAACAACAACAGAAAGAACGGAAAGAACCTCCACAGAGACAGAAACATAGGGCAGAAAATTAGGGGACAGGTCAGGAACAACAACGGAAAGAACGGAAAGAACGGAAAGAACGGAAAGAACCTTTACAGAGACAGAAACATAGGGCAAAAAATTAGGTGACAGTTCAAAAACAACTGCAGAAAGAATGGAAAGAACGGAAAGAACGGAAAGAACCTCCACAGAGACAGAAACATAGGGCAGAAAATAAGGTGACAGTTCAAAAACAACAACAGAAAGAACGGAAAGAACGGAAAGAACGGAAAGAACGGAAAGATAGGAAAGACAGGAAAGATAGGAAAGATAGGAAAGAACGGAAAGAACGGAAAGAACCTCCACAGAGACAGAAACATAGGGCAGAAATTAGGTGACAGTTCAAAAACTACAACAGAAAGAACGGAAAGAACGGAAAGAACCTCCACAGAGACAGAAACATAGGGCAGAAAATTAGGTGACAGTTCAAATACAAGAACAGAAAGAAGTGACAGAACGGAAAGAACCTCCACAGAGACAGAAACATAGGGCAGAAAATTAGGTGACAGTTCCAAAACAACAACGGGAAGAACGGAGAGAACGGAAAGAACGGAAAGAACCTCCACAGAGACAGAAACATAGGGCAGAAAATTAGGTGACAGTTCAAAAACAACAAAAAGAACGGAAAGAACGGAAAGAACGGAAAGAACCTCCACGCAGACAGAAACATAGGGCAGAAAATTAGGTGACAGTTCAAAAACAACAACAGAAAGAACGGAAAGAATGGAAAGAACAGAAATAACGGAAAGAACCTCCACAGAGACAGAAACATAGGGCAGAAAATTAGGTGACAGTTCAAAAAGAACAACAGAAAGAACGGAAAGAACGGAAAGAACCTCCACAGAGACAGAAACATAGGGCAGAAAATTAGGTGACAGTTCAAAAACAACAACGGAAAGAACGAAAGAACGGAAAGAACGGAAAGAACGGAAAGAACGGAAAGAACCTCCACAGAGACAGAAACATAGGGCAGAAAATTAGGTGACAGTTCAAAAACAACAACAGAAAGAACGGAAAGAACAGAAAGAACGGAAAGAACCTCCACAGACACAGAAACATAGGGCAGAAAATTAGGTGACAGTTCAAAAACAACAAAGGAAAGAACGGTAAGAACGGAAAGAACTGAAAGAACGGAAAGAACGGAAAGAACGGAAAGAACAGAAAGAACGGAAAGAACGGAAAGAACCTCCACAGACACAGAAACATAGGGCAGAAAATTAGGTGACAGTTCAAAAACAACAACGGAAAGAACGGAAAGAACCTCCACAGAGACAGAAACATAGGGCAGAAAATTAGGTGACATTTCAAAAAAAACTACAGAAAGAACGGAAAGAACGAAAAGAACGGAAAGAACCTCCACAGAGACAGAAACATAGGGCAGAAAATTAGGTGACAGTTCAAAAACAACAAAAAGAACGAAAAGAACGGAAAGAACGGAAAGAACGGAAAGAACCTCCACAGAGACAGAAACATAGGGCAGAAAATTAGGTGACAGTTCAAAAACAACAACAGAAAGAACGGAAAGAACGGAAAGAACGGAAAGAACCTCCACAGAGACAGAAACATAGGGCAGAAAATTAGGTGACAGTTCAAGAACAACAACAGAAAGAACGGAAAGAACGGAAAGAACCTCCACAGAGACAGAAACATAGAACAGAAAATTAGGTGACAGGTCAAGACCAACAACGGAAAGAACAGAAAGAACAGAAAGAACCTCCACAGAGACAGAAACATAGGGCAGAAAATTAGGTGACAGTTCAAAAACAACTACAGAAAGAACGGAAAGAACGGAAAGAACCTCCACAGAGACAGAAACATAGAACAGAAAATTAGGTGACAGTTCAAAAACAACAACAGAAAGCACGGAAAGAACGGAAAGAACGGAAAGAACCTCCACAGAGACAGAAACATGGGGCAGAAAATTAGGTGACAGTTCGGAACGAACGGAAAGAACCTCCACAGAGACAGAAACATAGGGCAGAAAATTGGGTGACAGTTCAAAAACAACAACAGAAAGAACGGAAAGAACCGAAAGAACGGAAAGAACGGAAAGAACCTCCACAGAGACAGAAACATAGGGCAGAAAATTAGGTGACAGTTCAAAAACAACAAAAAGAACGGAAAGAACGGGCAGAACGGAAAGAACGGAAAGAACCTCCACAGAGACAGAAACATAGAGCAGAAAATTTGGTTACAGTTCAAAAACAACAACAGAAAGAACGGAAAGAACGGGCAGAACGGAAAGAACCTCCACAGAGACAGAAACATAGGGCAGAAAATTAGGTGACAGTTCAAAAACAACAACAAGAACGGAAAGAATGGAAAGAATGGAAAGAACCTCCACAGAGACAGAAACATAGGGCAGAAAATTAGGTGACAGGTCAAAAACAAGAAAAAGAACGGAAAGAACGGAAAGAACGGAAAGAACGGAAAGAACCTCCACAGAGACAGAAACATAGGGCATAAAATTAGGTGACAGTTCAAAAACAACAAAAAGAACGGAAAGAACGGGCAGAACGGAATGAACCTCCACAGAGACAGAAACATAGGGCAGAAAATTAGGTGACAGTTCAAAAACAACAAAAAGAACGGAAAGAACGGAAAGAACGGAAAGAACCTCCACAGAGACAGAAACATAGAACAGAAAATTAGGTGACAGTTCAAAAACAACAACAGAAAGAACGGAAAGAACGGAAAGAACCTCCACAGAGACAGAAACATAAGGCAGAAAATTAGGTGACAGTTCAAAAACAACTACAGAAAGAACGGAAAGAACGGAAAGAACCTTCACAGAGACAGAAACATAGGGCAGAAAATTAGGAGGCAGTTCAAAAAGAACGGAAAGAACGGAAAGAACGGAAAGAACGGAAAAACCTCCACAGAGACAGAAACATAGGGCAGAAAATTAGGTGACAGTTCAAAAACAACAACAGAAAGAACGGGAAGAACGGAAAGAACGGAAAGAACGGAAAGAACCTCCACAGAGACAGAAACATAGGGCAGAAACTTAGGTGACAGTTCAAAAACAACAAAAACAACGGAAAGAACGGAAAGAACGGAAAGAACCTCCACAGAGACAGAAACATAGGGCAGAAAATTAGGTGACAGTTCAAAAACAACAAAAAGAACGGAAAGAACGGAAAGAACCTCCACAGAGACAGAAACATAGGGCAGAAAATTAGGTGACAGTTCAAAAACAACAAAAAGTACGGAAAGAACGGAAAGAACGAAATGAACGGAAAGAACCTCCACAGAGACATAAACAAAGGGCAGAACATTAGGTGACAGTTCAAAAACAACAAAAAGAACGGAAAGAACGGAAAGAACGGAAAGAACATCCACAGAGACAGAAACATAGGGCAAAAAATTAGGTGACAGGTCAAAAACAACAAAAAGAACGAAAAGAACGGAAAGAACGGAAAGAACGGAAAGAACCTCCACAGAGACAGAAACATTGGGCAGAAAATTTGGTGACAGTTCAAAAACAACAACAGAAAGAACGGAAAGAACGGAAAGAACGGAAAGAACGGAAAGAACCTCCACAGAGACAGAAACATAGGGCAGAAAATTAGGTGACATGTCAAAAACAACAACGGAAAGAACGGAAAGAACGGAAAGAACGGAAAGAACGGAAAGAACGGAAAGAATAGAAAGAACCTCCACAGACACAGAAACATAGGGCAGAAAATTAGGTGACAGTTCAAAAACAACAACGGAAAGAACGGCAAGAACGGAAAGAACGGGAAGAACGGAAAGAACCTCCACAGAGACAGAAACATAGGGCAGAAAATTACGTGACAGTTCAAAAACAACAACAGAAAGAACGAAAAGAATGGAATGAACGGAAAGAACGGAAAGAACCTCCACAGAGACAGAAACATAGGGGAGAAAATTAGGTGACAGTTGAAAAAGAACAACAGAAAGAACGGAAAGAACGGAAAGAACCTCCACAGACACAGAAACATAGGGCAGAAAATTAGGTGACAGTTCAAAAACAACAACGGAAAGAACGGAAAGAACGGAAAGAACGGAAAGAACGGAAAGAACGGAAAGAACCTCCACAGAGACAGAAACATAGGGCAGAAAATTAGGTGACAGTTCAAAAACAACAAAAAGTACGGAAAGAACGGGCAGAAAGGAAAGAACGGAAAGAACCTCCACAGAGACAGAAACATAGGGCAGAAAATTAGGTTACAGTTGAAAAAGAACAGAAAGAACGGAAAGAACGGAAAACCTCCACAGAGACAGAAACATAGGGCAGAAAATTAGGTGACAGTTGAAAAACAACAACAGAAAGAACGGAAAGAACGGAAAGAACGGAAAGAACGGAAAGAACCTCCACAGAGACAGAAACATAGGGCAGAAAATTAGGTGACAGTTCAAAAACAACAACAGAAAGAACGGAAAGAACGGAAAGAACGGAAAGACCGGAAAGAACGGAAAGAACGGAAAGAACCTCCACAGAGACAGAAACATAGGGCAGAAAATTAGGTGACAGTTCAAAATCAACAAAAAGAATGGAAAGAACGGAAAGAACGGAAAGAACGGAAAGAACCTCCACAGAGACAGAAACATAGGGCAGAAAATTAGGTGACAGTTCAAAAACAACAAAAAGAACGGAAAGAACGGAAAGAACGGAAAGAACCTCCACAGAGACAGAAACATAGGGCAGAAAATTAGGTGACAGTTCAAAAACAACAACAGAAAGAACGGAAAGAACGGAAAGAACCTCCACAGAGACAGAAACATAAGGCAGAAAATTAGGTGACATTTCAAAAACAACTACAGAAAGAAGGGAAAGAACGGGAAGAACCTCCACAGAGACAGAAACTTAAGGCGGAAAATTAGGTGACAGGTCAAAAACAACAAAAAGAACGGAAGGAACGGAAAGAACGGAAACAACCCCCACAGAGACAGAAACATAGGGAAAAAAATAAGGTGACAGTTCAAAAACAACAAAAAGAACGGAAAGAACGGAAAGAACGGAAAGAACCTCCACAGAGACAGAAACATAGGGCAGAAAATTAGGTGACAGTTCAAAAACAACAAAAAGAACGGAAAGAACGGAAACAACGGAAAGAACGGACAGAACGGAAAGAACGGAAAGAACCTCCACAGAGACAGAAACATAGAACAGAAAATTAGGTGACAGTTCAAAAACAACAACAGAAAGAACGGAAAGAACGGAAAGAACGGAAAGAACCTCTACAGAGACAGAAACATAGGGCAGAAAATTAGGTGACAGTTCAAAAACAACAAAAAGAACGGAAAGAACGGAAAGAACGGAAAGAATGGAAAGAACCTCCACAGAGACAGAAACATAGGGCAGAAAATTAGGTGACAGTTCAAAAACAACAAAAAGAACGGAAAGAACGGAAAGAACCTCCACAGAGACAGAAACATAGGGCAGAAAATTAGGTGACAGTTCAAAAACAACAAAAAGTACGGAAAGAACGGAAAGAACGAAATGAACGGAAAGAACCTCCACAGAGACATAAACAAAGGGCAGAACATTAGGTGACAGTTCAAAAACAACAAAAAGAACGGAAAGAACGGAAAGAACGGAAAGAACCTCCACAGAGACAGAAACATAGGGCAAAAAATTAGGTGACAGGTCAAAAACAACAAAAAGAACGAAAAGAACGGAAAGAACGGAAAGAACGGAAAGAACCTCCACAGAGACAGAAACATTGGGCAGAAAATTTGGTGACAGTTCAAAAACAACAACAGAAAGAACGGAAAGAACGGAAAGAACGGAAAGAACCTCCACAGAGACAGAAACATAGGGCAGAAAATTAGGTGACATGTCAAAAACAACAACGGAAAGAACGGAAAGAACGGAAAGAACGGAAAGAACGGAAAGAACGGAAAGAACGGAAAGAACCTCCACAGACACAGAAACATAGGGCAGAAAATTAGGTGACAGTTCAAAAACAACAACGGAAAGAACGGCAAGAACGGAAAGAACGGGAAGAACGGAAAGAACCTCCACAGAGACAGAAACATAGGGCAGAAAATTACGTGACAGTTCAAAAACAACAACAGAAAGAACGAAAAGAATGGAATGAACGGAAAGAACGGAAAGAACCTCCACAGAGACAGAAACATAGGGGAGAAAATTAGGTGACAGTTGAAAAAGAACAACAGAAAGAACGGAAAGAACGGAAAGAACCTCCACAGACACAGAAACATAGGGCAGAAAATTAGGTGACAGTTCAAAAACAACAACGGAAAGAACGGAAAGAACGGAAAGAACGGAAAGAACGGAAAGAACGGAAAGAACCTCCACAGAGACAGAAACATAGGGCAGAAAATTAGGTGACAGTTCAAAAACAACAAAAAGTACGGAAAGAACGGGCAGAAAGGAAAGAACGGAAAGAACCTCCACAGAGACAGAAACATAGGGCAGAAAATTAGGTTACAGTTGAAAAAGAACAGAAAGAACGGAAAGAACGGAAAACCTCCACAGAGACAGAAACATAGGGCAGAAAATTAGGTGACAGTTGAAAAACAACAACAGAAAGGACGGAAAGAACGGAAAGAACGGAAAGAACGGAAAGAACCTCCACAGAGACAGAAACATAGGGCAGAAAATTAGGTGACAGTTCAAAATCAACAAAAAGAATGGAAAGAACGGAAAGAACGGAAAGAACCTCCACAGAGACAGAAACATAGGGCAGAAAATTAGGTGACAGTTCAAAAACAACAAAAAGAACGGAAAGAACGGAAAGAACGGAAAGAACCTCCACAGAGACAGAAACATAGGGCAGAAAATTAGGTGACAGTTCAAAAACAACAACAGAAAGAACGGAAAGAACGGAAAGAACCTCCACAGAGACAGAAACATAAGGCAGAAAATTAGGTGACATTTCAAAAACAACTACAGAAAGAAGGGAAAGAACGGAAGAACCTCCACAGAGACAGAAACTTAAGGCGGAAAATTAGGTGACAGGTCAAAAACAACAAAAAGAACGGAAGGAACGGAAAGAACGGAAACAACCTCCACAGAGACAGAAACATAGGGAAAAAAATAAGGTGACAGTTCAAAAACAACAAAAAGAACGGAAAGAACGGAAAGAACGGAAAGAACCTCCACAGAGACAGAAACATAGGGCAGAAAATTAGGTGACAGTTCAAAAACAACAAAAAGAACGGAAAGAACGGAAACAACGGAAAGAACGGACAGAACGGAAAGAACGGAAAGAACCTCCACAGAGACAGAAACATAGAACAGAAAATTAGGTGACAGTTCAAAAACAACAACAGAAAGAACGGAAAGAACGGAAAGAACGGAAAGAACCTCTACAGAGACAGAAACATAGGGCAGAAAATTAGGTTACAGTTCAAAAAGAACGGAAAGAACGGATAGAACGGAAAGAACGGAAAAACCTCCACAGAGACAGAAACATAGGGCAGAAAATTAGGTGACAGTTCAAAAACAACAACAGAAAGAACGGAAAGAACGGAAAGAACGGAAAGAACGGAAAGAACGGAAAGAACCTCCACAGAGACAGAAACATAGGGCAGAAAATTAGGTGACAGTTCAAAAACAACAACGGAAAGAACGGAAAGAACGGAAAGAACGGAAAGAACGGAAAGAACAGAAAGAATGGAGAGAACCTCGAGAGTGACAGAAACATAGAACAGAAAATTAGTTGACAGTTCAAAAACAACAAAAAGAACGGAAAGAACGGAAAGAACGGAAAGAACCTCCACAGAGACAGAAACATAGGGCAGAAAATTAGGTGACAGGTCAAAAACAACAAAAAGAACGGAAAGAACGGAAAGAACGGAAAAACCTCCACAGAGACAGAAACATAGGGCAGAACACTAGGTGACAGTTCAAAAAAACGGAAAGAACGGAAAGAACGGACAGAACGGAAAGAACGGAAAGAACGGAAAGAACCTCCACAGAGAGAGAAACATAGGGCAGAAAATTAGGTGACATTTCAAAAACAACTACAGAAAGAAAGGAAAGAACGGAAAGAACCTCCACAGAGACAGAAACATAGGGCAGAAAATTAGGTGACAGGTCAAAAACAACAACAGAAAGAACGGAAAGAACGGAAAGAACGGAAAGAACGGAAAGAACCTCCACAGAGACAGAAACATAGGGCAGAAAATTAGGTGACAGTTCAAAAACATCAACAGAAAGAACGGAAAGAACGGAAAGAACCTCCACAGAGACAGAAACATAGGGCAGAAAATTAGGTGACTGTTCAAAAACAACTGCAGAAAGAATGGAAAGAACGGAAAGAACGGAAAGAACCTCCACAGAGACAGAAACATAGTGCAGAAAATTAGGTGACAGTTCAAAAACAACAACGGAAAGAACGGAAAGAACGGAAAGAACCTCCACAGAGACAGAAACATAGGGCAGAAAATAAGGTGACAGTTCAAAAACAACAAAAAGAACGGAAAGAACGGAAACAACGGAAAGAACGGACAGAACGGAAAGAACCTCCACAGAGACAGAAACATAGGGCAGAAAATTAGGTGACAGTTCAAAAACAACAAAAAGAACGGAAAGAACGGAAAGAACGGAAAGAACCTCCAAAGAGACAGAAACAGTAAGGCAAAAAATTAGTTGACAGGTCATAAACAACAAAAAGAACGAAAAGAACGGAAAGAACGGAAAGAACGGAAAGAACCTCCACAGAGACAGAAACATAGGGCAGAAAATTAGGTGACAGTTCAAAAACAACAACAGAAAGAATGGAAAGAACGTAAAGAACAGATAGAACGGAAAGAACGGAAAGAACGGAAAGAACCTCCACAGAGACAGAAACATAGGGCAGAAAATTAGGTGACAGGTCAAAAACAACAACGGAAAGAACGGAAAGAACGGAAAGAACGGAAAGAATAGAAAGAATAGAAAGAACCTCCACAGAGACAGAAACATAGCGCAGAAAATTAGGTGACAGTTCAAAAACAACAACAGAAAGAATGGAAAGAACGTAAAGAACAGATAGAACGGAAAGAACGGAAAGAACGGAAAGAACCTCCACAGAGACAGAAACATAGGGCAGAAAATTAGGTGACAGGTCAAAAACAACAACGGAAAGAACGGAAAGAACGGAAAGAACGGAAAGAATAGAAAGAATAGAAAGAACCTCCACAGAGACAGAAACATAGGGCAGAAAATTAGGTGACAGTTCAAAAACAACAACGGAAAGAACGGAAAGAACGGAATGAACGGAAAGAACGGAAAGAACGGAAAGAACCTCCACAGAGAGAGAAACATAGGGCAGAAAATTAGGTGACAGTTCAAAAACAACTACAGAATAAACGGAAAGAACGGAAAGAACGGAAAGAACCTCCACAGAGACAGAAACATAGGGCAGAAAATTAGGTGACAGTTCAAAAACAACAACGGAAACAACAAAAACAACGGAAAGAACGGAAAGAACGGAAAGAACGGAAAGAACGGAAAGAACCTCCACAGAGACAGAAACATAGGGCAGAAAATTAGGTGACAGTTCAAAAAGAACAACAGAAAGAACGGAAAGAACGGAAAGAACCTCCACAGAGACAGAAACATAAGGCAGAAAATTAGGTGACATTTCAAAAACAACTACAGAAAGAAGGGAAAGAACGGGAAGAACCTCCACAGAGACAGAAACTTAAGGCGGAAAATTAGGTGACAGGTCAAAAACAACAAAAAGAACGGAAGGAACGGAAAGAACGGAAACAACCTCCACAGAGACAGAAACATAGGGCAAAAAATTAGGTGACAGTTCAAAAACAACAAAAAGAACGGAAAGAACGGAAAGAACGGAAAGAACCTCCACAGAGACAGAAACATAGGGCAGAAAATTAGGTGACAGTTCAAAAACAACAAAAAGAACGGAAAGAACGGAAACAACGGAAAGAACGGACAGAACGGAAAGAACGGAAAGAACCTCCACAGAGACAGAAACATAGAACAGAAAATTAGGTGACAGTTCAAAAACAACAACAGAAAGAACGGAAAGAACGGAAAGAACGGAAAGAACCTCTACAGAGACAGAAACATAGGGCAGAAAATTAGGTTACAGTTCAAAAAGAACGGAAAGAACGGATAGAACGGAAAGAACGGAAAAACCTCCACAGAGACAGAAACATAGGGCAGAAAATTAGGTGACAGTTCAAAAACAACAACAGAAAGAACGCAAAGAACGGAAAGAACGGAAAGAACGGAAAGAACGGAAAGAACCTCCACAGAGACAGAAACATAGGGCAGAAAATTAGGTGACAGTTCAAAAACAACAACGGAAAGAACGGAAAGAACGGAAAGAACGGAAAGAACGGAAAGAACAGAAAGAATGGAGAGAACCTCGAGAGTGACAGAAACATAGAACAGAAAATTAGTTGACAGTTCAAAAACAACAAAAAGAACGGAAAGAACGGAAAGAATAGAAAGAACCTCCACAGAGACAGAAACATAGGGCAGAAAATTAGGTGACAGGTCAAAAACAACAAAAAGAACGGAAAGAACGGAAAGAACGGAAAAACCTCCACAGAGACAGAAACATAGGGCAGAACACTAGGTGACAGTTCAAAAAAACGGAAAGAACGGAAAGAACGGACAGAACGGAAAGAACGGAAAGAACGGAAAGAACCTCCACAGAGAGAGAAACATAGGGCAGAAAATTAGGTGACAGTTCAAAAACAACTACAGAAAGAAAGGAAAGAACGGAAAGAACCTCCACAGAGACAGAAACATAGGGCAGAAAATTAGGTGACAGGTCAAAAACAACAACAGAAAGAACGGAAAGAACGGAAAGAACGGAAAGAACGGAAAGAACCTCCACAGAGACAGAAACATAGGGCAGAAAATTAGGTGACAGTTCAAAAACATCAACAGAAAGAACGGAAAGAACGGAAAGAACCTCCAGAGAGACAGAAACATAGGGCAGAAAATTAGGTGACTGTTCAAAAACAACTGCAGAAAGAATGGAAAGAACGGAAAGAACGGAAAGAACGGAAAGAACGGAAAGAACCTCCACAGAGACAGAAACATAGTGCAGAAAATTAGGTGACAGTTCAAAAACAACAACGGAAAGAACGGAAAGAACGGAAAGAACCTCCACAGAGACAGAAACATAGGGCAGAAAATTAGGTGACAGTTCAAAAACAACAAAAAGAACGGAAAGAACGGAAACAACGGAAAGAACGGACAGAACGGAAAGAACCTCCACAGAGACAGAAACATAGGGCAGAAAATTAGGTGACAGTTCAAAAACAACAAAAAGAACGGAAAGAACGGAAAGAACGGAAATGAACCTCCAAAGAGACAGAAACATAAGGCAAAAAATTAGTTGACAGGTCATAAACAACAAAAAGAACGAAAAGAACGGAAAGAACGGAAAGAACGGAAAGAACCTCCACAGAGACAGAAACATAGGGCAGAAAATTAGGTGACAGGTCAAAAACAACAAAAAGAACGGAAAGAACGGAAAGAAGAGATAGAACGGAAAGAACGGAAAGAACGGAAAGAACCTCCACAGAGACAGAAACATAGGGCAGAAAATTAGGTGACAGGTCAAAAACAACAACGGAAAGAACGGAAAGAACGGAAAGAACGGAAAGAACGGAAAGAACGGAAAGAACGGAAAGAACCTCCACAGAGACAGAAACATAGGGCAGAAAATTAGGTGACAGTTCAAAAACAACAACAGAAAGAATGGAAAGAACGTAAAGAACAGATAGAACGGAAAGAACGGAAAGAACGGAAAGAACCTCCACAGAGACAGAAACATAGGGCAGAAAATTAGGTGACAGGTCAAAAACAACAACGGAAAGAACGGAAAGAACGGAAAGAACGGAATGAACGGAAAGAACGGAAAGAATAGAAAGAACCTCCACAGAGACAGAAACATAGGGCAGAAAATTAGGTGACAGTTCAAAAACAACAACGGAAAGAACGGAAAGAACGGAATGAACGGAAAGAACGGAAAGAACGGAAAGAACCTCCACAGAGACAGAAACATAGGGCAGAAAATTAGGTGACAGTTCAAAAACAACTACAGAATAAACGGAAAGAACGGAAAGAACGGAAAGAACCTCCACAGACACAGAAACATAGGGCAGAAAATTAGGTGACAGTTCAAAAACAACAACGGAAACAACGGAAACAACGGAAACAACGGAAAGAACGGAAAGAACGGAAAGAACGGAAAGAACGGAAAGAACCTCCACAGAGACAGAAACATAGGGCAGAAAATTAGGTGACAGTTCAAAAAGAACAACAGAAAGAACGGAAAGAACGGAAAGAACCTCCACAGAGACAGAAACATAAGGCAGAAAATTAGGTGACATTTCAAAAACAACTACAGAAAGAAGGGAAAGAACGGGAAGAACCTCCACAGAGACAGAAACTTAAGGCGGAAAATTAGGTGACAGGTCAAAAACAACAAAAAGAACGGAAGGAACGGAAAGAACGGAAACAACCTCCACAGAGACAGAAACATAGGGCAAAAAATAAGGTGACAGTTCAAAAACAACAAAAAGAACGGAAAGAACGGAAAGAACGGAAAGAACCTCCACAGAGACAGAAACATAGGGCAGAAAATTAGGTGACAGTTCAAAAACAACAAAAAGAACGGAAAGAACGGAAACAACGGAAAGAACGGACAGAACGGAAAGAACGGAAAGAACCTCCACAGAGACAGAAACATAGAACAGAAAATTAGGTGACAGTTCAAAAACAACTACAGAAAGAACGGAAAGAACGGAAAGAACGGAAAGAACCTCTACAGAGACAGAAACATAGGGCAGAAAATTAGGTTACAGTTCAAAAAGAACGGAAAGAACGGATAGAACGGAAAGAACGGAAAAACCTCCACAGAGACAGAAACATAGGGCAGAAAATTAGGTGACAGTTCAAAAACAACAACAGAAAGAACGGAAAGAACGGAAAGAACGGAAAGAACGGAAAGAACGGAAAGAACCTCCACAGAGACAGAAACATAGGGCAGAAAATTAGGTGACAGTTCAAAAGCAACAACGGAAAGAACGGAAAGAACGGAAAGAACGGAAAGAACGGAAAGAACGGAAAGAACCTCCACAGAGACAGAAACATAGGGCAGAAAATTAGGTGACAGTTCAAAAGCAACAACGGAAAGAACGGAAAGAACGGAAAGAACGGAAAGAACGGAAAGAACAGAAAGAATGGAAAGAACCTCCACAGAGACAGAAACATAAGGCAGAAAATTAGGTGACAGTTCAAAAACAACAAAAGAACGGAAAGAACGGAAAGAACGGAAAGAACCTCCACAGAGACAGAAACATAGGGCAGAAAATAGGTGACAGTTCAAAAACAACAAAAAGAACGGAAAAACGAAAGACAGAAAGAACCGGAAAGAACCTCCAAAGAGACAGAAACCTAGGGGACAGAAAATTAGTGACAGTTCAAAAACAACAAAGACGGAAAGAACAGCGAAAGAAATGGAAAGAACCTCCACAGAGACAGAAACATAGGCAGAAAATTAGGTGACAGTTCAAAAACAACACAGAAAGAACGGAAGAACGGAAAGAACCTCCACAGAGACAGAAACATAGGGCAGAAAATTGAGGTATCAGGTCAAAGAACAGAAAAGAACGGAAAGAACGGAAAGAACGGAAAGCAACCTCCACAGAGACAGAAACATAGGGCAGAAAATTAGGTGACAGTTCAAAAACAACAACGGAAAGAACGGAAAGAACGGAATGAACGGAAAGAACGGAAAGAACGGAAAGAATAGAAAGAACCTCCACAGAGACAGAAACATAGGGCAGAAAATTAGGTGACAGTTCAAAAACAACAACGGAAAGAACGGAAAGAACGGAATGAACGGAAAGAACGGAAAGAACGGAAAGAACCTCCACAGAGACAGAAACATAGGGCAGAAAATTAGGTGACAGTTCAAAAACAACTACAGAATAAACGGAAAGAACGGAAAGAACGGAAAGAACCTCCACAGACACAGAAACATAGGGCAGAAAATTAGGTGACAGTTCAAAAACAACAACGGAAACAACGGAAACAACGGAAAGAACGGAAAGAACGGAAAGAACCTCCACAGAGACAGAAACATAGGGCAGAAAATTAGGTGACAGTTCAAAAAGAACAACAGAAAGAACGGAAAGAACGGAAAGAACCTCCACAGAGACAGAAACATAAGGCAGAAAATTAGGTGACATT